>NC_143576.1:15868614-16021920 GCF_048544385.1 Mastigoproctus giganteus
TTTTTTCAATTAAGTTTAAGTTGAAAATTTATTGTACATATTAAAACTCATTCAATAACCTAGACAGTACTATACATATATGCTACATAGTCGTAGCCAGGTACTATACACATATGCTGCAGTGCCAACTTTGTTGTCTACCCTGCACATGGTACTTTAGTTCCCTTCAGGCAGTCAGCTGCAATGTGCAACAGTGTTCAGTACTCTTAATTCCATCCATATGAGACAACATGATAGTTTTCAGACTTTTCATTTCAAAATTTATTTTTTTACCCCTTTAAATACGATTGAAAATATATCTGCATCTTGGCTAGAAATCACTGCCAACAACATGTGTTCTGTTTGGCAGCATGTTTTGCCCTGTTTGGTAAATGATTTCATTGGTTTTGAATCACAAGTTCAGATAATTTCCAAAGACATTGTGAAGGTCGGAAAAGACTTGGGATTCGAAATTTTGGACACTGCCAATGTACGTGATTGCATTGACTCACATGCAAATGTCTTAGATGATGCAACTCTCCTTGAAATTGACGAGCAAACTGCATATGCAGAAGAGGAAAACGATTCTGAAGTGGATAACACTGAAGTGCCACCAAAACAATTTTCAGCAGAAGAACTGGAGAAAGTTTTTTGGGCTGGTTGACATGGCCTGCGAGGCAATTAAGAATGGAGATCTGAATGTTGAATGTAGCATCGAGATACGGTAAATTTTACAAGATGGGATTCAATGCTACAAAGACGTGTACACCGAGAAAAAGAAGAGACGGCTTCGCTGGACTTCATTATTGAAATACCTAAATAAACAACCGCTTTTTTAAAGCTTTTTTTCTCATCTCTCATGATGTTACCATTTCATTAATAAAATTTTTGCAATATTTTTTTAAATTTCAAATCCTTTTAATTGGCTATCGAGTGCAAATTGTTTATAGATTTATTATAATTTGTTTGTAGACTGTTTCTCTGGTATGCATTCAATTAAAACACATTATAATTATACCTCAATCAGCATGGTTTCACATAATACGGAATAGTTTTGGTACCAATTATCAGTGCTATGCGGGGTATTGCTGTATACAAAATTTACATTAAGAAAACAGAGCAAGGAGCAAATTCTTATAGATAGATGGATTAAGAGTAAAATCAGTATTGTAGTTATTAATTACTTGAAGGAAACGAAACAGAGGACTACCAAGTAAGTGATGAGTATGAGGAACAGGCAGTGAGAAATTAATTTTATAACAAGAATTCAAACGGGGTATAGTGAAAGGTATTTTTTCAAGAAGAAATGGAGAATTGATAGCAGAGTTTATGATATTGTAGACAAAAAGAGACCCATGGAGTTGTAGTCTAGAGTGAAGAGTAGAAAACAACAATGATCCAAACACTGGGGGACTCCACTAATATTAGTCCACGACGATCAGTGTCCATTGATTACCACTCTGTCTTCTCACACTCAACCATCCTTTTGTCCATAATAGCAACTTTTGCTTAATGCCATACTGCTCTAGGTTGCCCACCCCTACCTTTAACTATAGTTTAAGGTAGGGGTGAGCAACCTCCGGCCTGCGGGTGAACTCCAGCCCGCTAATGTACGTAATCCAGCCTACAGTTGTTTTAAAAATATATATAATAAACACCTGTCGTTCATTATATAAATTTTCAAATTAATGAAATTTCTGACGTAAATTTAGAAAATACTCTGCACATTGCTACAACAAATATTGATTCACTGATAAAAATAAACAGTATCAAATCTCTCATTAAATATTATAAAAATAAAATATTACAATTTTTGTCACTGAAATTGTATTCGTTACTATAATTGTATTTTTGCAATTTTATCTTGAATTTGTATTTCGTTTTTATTATTAATAAAATTAATTATTTGTACGTGTATGTATAAATATTACAGTAAATAACATAAAACTTTTTATGACAACTTTTTCATTATACACCATTTTAATAATCCTAAAACTAATCCTAAAAATCATGGAAGGCTAAAAAATTTGGCCCACATGTACCTCACATTTTATTTGTCTTGCCATTTATAATTGTTGCCCATCCCTGGTTTAAGGCATTATGTTAGTTTAAATTAAATAACAGTGTACTGAACCAAGAGATGCACAGGTATAGTAATAATATTACACTATTCCCCGGGTTATGTAACAGAAGTATGTTCTTCACTACTCTATAAAATCATGTTTTTATTTTATAACATAACTGTATGTTATAAATCTATAATTTGCAGACTTTAAAAAAAATTTCTAATATTGATTATACTCCTATGAATTTCATAAAAGAATATTAAGCAACATTTATGTCATTCTTATATCAATCCAGTTAATAATGGTGGCAGAATTCTTTTACATTTCGACTCATATATAATTTTTTTTTTTTAGTAATTTTCAGAGTCATGTAAGAAATAATTTCATCTACTTTATATCACTGTTGTTCTACTAATTGGAAAGAAAGATAACAAAAACTAATAATGTTTATATAATATAAACAAAATCTATTTAGCAGCTTTGAAAAACGGCTCCTGGTCAATAGCTAGCACAGCCAGCACCCTTGTGTACAAGATAATCAAAATGCAGAAATTACACAAAGAAAAATTTGTTCCCTTAATTTGTTACAAAATAATTTAACTGATAAAAATGAGGGTGAAGAAATTATATTATTTAAAGGTAAAATATTTGACATGTATAAAATGACTTATGAATACCTAGAAAAATCAGTTGCACCCTTCAGTAAATTCTAATTTAAGAAATATATACTTTTAATATTTCAATTTGAGAAGAAGTACTAATAAATCAGTGTAAAAATTTTATTGATATAGAATTTCAAATCAGTGAAAAAATGATTATTTAGTCAGTTTTATTTGCTTACTGATTTTGTTTTAGACATGTGGAAAGAATGTCTTAAAAATGCTTTTTACAGTCAGTTGTCATTATTTTTGCCCGAAGTTTTTGTATTTCAAGAACAGACCTTGGAAATTGAAATATTGTGTGGATTTTTATTTGCCATTTCAGTGCACATTGGAAATGTTGAAAGGATATCTTTGGAAATTTAACCCCAGGGGCTCACATCTGGTGAGTATGGGCTTGGCACACCCAGGGTCCTCAGCTGGATATCATCATTCTTCTCTTTCTTGGTGATTCCCTTCCCTTCCCTTCCCTTCCCTTCCCTTCTCTTCTCTTCTCTTCTCTTCTCTTCTCTTCTCTTCTCTTCTCTTCTCTTCTCTTCTCTCTCTCTCTCTCTCTCTCTCTCTCTCTCTCTGTCTCAGGGTAACTCAGAAATGTTTTTTTTTTGCTGGTGCATCATAAGCCTCCAGCTTCCTTGCACCATATGGCTAATAATAATAATAAATTAATAAATTATGATTTAAAATTATAACTGGCCACACCTAAACTCTGCCACCCCAGTATCAAATTTTCAAATTATATTTGAGAAAAATCAATAACTCATCTTAAAGGTTTTTTAATTTATAATGTACTTTAAGGTTTTTTAAATTATAATTTTTTTTGGTAATCATACTAAAAACTTTGTAGGTATATATGTGTGTGTGTGTGTGTGTGTGTGTGTGTGTGTGTGTGTGTGTGTGTTGTGTAATAAAATTAATAAAAATAGAAATGTATTGATGGAATCACCTGTGAGGATGGATATAAGTGCATATATATGCAAAAGGAAATGGGATATGAAATGACACTTTGTAGCTATAATCTACCTTAAACTCAAAGCATCTTAAGAAAATTTTAAGTAAAATATAAATTAAGAAATGGAAATTTTAAAGTTAAAATGGCAGGTTGAGGTGTTCATTGTATAGGTTGCCAGCCTAGAGTAGTAAAGGAAAGTTTGAAAAATAAGAGAGGAAGGAGTTTGAAATCATAAAGAAGGTGGTTGTGTGTGTGGGGGGGGGGAATTGAGATATATAAGAAAGATGCTGTAAGATAGATTATAGCTACCAAGTGTCATTATTGATGCAAAAAAATAAAGAAATTTAGTATTATGAGGCATTGTATGTAATAGCAATAATTAACATATTGCAAATTATTAGTTATTGACAGCCAAGGAAAGGAAATAATTATATCAATACTGAATGGACAAGAGGATGGACTATCACAGCAAACATTGTCAGGGGAACCCCAACTGTGAGAGTCCATCCAGGACTTATTGTTTCATAGATTCAGACCAATGCAAATACATTTTATAGTCAATGGAAGAAGGTCATTAATATACAAGAGGAAAAGAGTGAGGGAAAGAAGTGAACCTTGAGGGAAACCAGCATTAGTGAAAAAGTTCAAAGGCAGAGAGCCATCTACCGTCACCCTCAGTGGGCGATCAGAGAGAAAACAGGATAACCAATTACAAAAAACAGTTGGCAAGCCATAAGATGGAAGCTTGTTTAGGAGACCTTTATACCAAACACGATTGAAAGCCTTTGAGATGTCAAGAGCAACTGCTTGTGTTTCACCGAACTTTTCCATTGAATTTGTCCATAAACGGGTAACATACACCAGAATATCGCCAGTGGATCGACACTGGCAGAATCCATACTGGCTATCTTTGATCAGACAGAAGGGTTCTAGGTAGTTTAAGAGTTGGTGGTTAATTGATTTCTCCATTACTTTAGAAAGAGTAGAAGTAATTGCAATGGGACGATAATTGAATGGGAGGGATTTGTCACCCTTTTTAGGAACTGGCTAGAAATGAGCAAATTTCCAAGCAGGAGGAAAAACACCTTTGGAATAAGAAAGTGAAAAAAGGCGGCAAAGAACAGGAGTAAGTTCAGGAGCACAGGTTTTGAGAACAAGTGGAGAAATACAATCAGGACCTGGAGCTTTCTTAGCATCAAGATTCGTCAAAATCCTTCTGACATCCTTTTGACAGAAGACCATGGGAGGTATTGAATGGAGCATGTTGGGAATGGTGGGAGGTGTTCTACCAAGATCATTAATACAGTAGTTGGAAGAAAAATGGGATGCTAGCAGGTCAGCTTTATCCTTGGCCAAAGTGACAACAGAACCATCTGGTTTTGACAGAGGTGGGAGCAGAGATGGGCAAAAGTTGTGGCTAATAGCTTTGGCAAGAGACCAGAATGCTCGACTACCATTGAGGCAAGATACAAGTTTTCTACTCTTAGCCTGCTCAAAATCTAGTTTGGACTGATTAATAACTGCTTTACAATTGTTGTGAGCTTTGATGTAGGCAGAAAATGAAACTGAAGATTTGGAAACAAGCCAATTACGATATATAACATTCTTCTCTTGAACAGCCTTAGCACATTTATTGGAAAACCATGGTTTAGATAATGGACGAGATTTTAAAGTGAAATGTGGAATAAAGGATTCCATTCCTACAAGAATAATTTCACTGACACGATCTGAGCAAATGTTGACATCAGAAGTTTTGAAACAGTAATCCGACAAAGGGAAAGAAGAAAAGAAATCTCCCAGGTCATCCCATTTCGCATTCTTGTAATGCCAAACAATACGAAGTTGGAATTAGCCCTGAGATAAAGGCTCCATTGGAGAAGAGACAGTCACCAAGTTGTGACCTGAGGTGCCTAAAGGACCACTCACTTCGACCATGTACAGTACTTAGAAGGGTTGTTTGTGAGAAAAAGATCAAGGTTGTTGGCTGCATGGTTAGGATTGTCTGGTATTCTTGTAGGTAAATGAACAATCTGTGCAAGGTCATTAGTAATTATAAAAGCCTCAGCATCTCGACGATTTCAGAAAAGCCTCAGCATGTCAACTTTGGAAAATCACTAAGTGATTCCAAATTAAGAGGATGCACAGTAGCATTACCTAATAACAGTAAAGCTCCATGTTCAACACCAATTTTAAAACAATAATCCTTAACTGATGGACAAAAATTATTTTTGAAACAGTCTTCAAAAATTGTTTGCATCAACCAAGCTTTGTGGTTGCTCTTCCAAATAAACCGCATAAAAGCGAATGGAGCTGTACATAGAATGGACAGAATTTCTAAGAGATAGGTGTTTAATTAACTCTCTTTTGAATGGAGACAAGGAGCTTGAGCACGATTTTTGGAGAGCACTGCTCCAGACATGGGAACAATATTCCATTGTAGGGTGGGTTTGAAATTTGTATAATCGGTAGCTATTTAGAAGAAAAGTAATGCTGAGAGCAAAAAAGAATACTTAAGTTTTCTTTTTTTGCTCTCAGAGGGATTAGAAGTCAGAATGATCTCCATTAGAGAAATCTAATTGTCATCAAAGATGGGTTATATGAGCAGTAGACTGCTTTTTTTGTGAGTTTTAGAATTGACATATTTGAATAAGTGATTAAAGAACTGAATACTTAATTGGAAAAGTTATTTTTCTTGAATTTAGTTTAACACCACATTAAGTATAGTCCAGTGGTGCTTCGACATCCGATATTCTCAACAACTGGTTTTCCTTCCATATGATCTTTTATTTTAAGGAGCGATGATATTTGCAGGAACCAATGGCTTTCCGATATAGCCGGAACGATGTATTGGCAGAAATTTTTGAGACTCGTGGCGAGTGGAACCTTATTCGTACGATCATTCTCAACCAATTAGCATCTTTGTTATTGTTCAACACAACATTCTTGCGTGTTACAGTACTTTGAACAATTTTTTTATCTTGTGTTTGATGCACTTGTCCAGTGTGTAAGCACAGTGCATTTTTGTTAATTACACAAAACTGGCCTCTTCTGGAAGCAAATGCCCAGGAGAACGTACCTCACTAAGGATAAGGCCAGTTTACCTGGACATAAGCCTATGGAAGATAGGCTCACTCTTCCGTTAGGTGCCAATGCATCCGGAGATTTTAAGCTGAAGCTTTTGCTGGTGTATGACTCTAACATCCCCAGACTATTTAAACAACAAAACGTCAACGAATGCATGCTGGTAGAGTTTTGGTGCAGTCGGCTACAAGATATGTTTTCAATGAATGGGCGTTTGAAGTTTTCTGTCCTTCAGTGAAACCTTATCTTGAGAAAAATAAGCTTCCTGCGAAGGCACTACTCCTGCTGGCTAATGCGCCAGGCCATGATCACGATCTTGTTCAGTCTCTTGAGACACAATTTTACTTTGTTCAAGTCAAATTTTTGCCACCCAACACCACTCCTCTTCTTCAACCAATCAGCAAGTGATTCCAAACTTCAAGAAAATGTTTGCAAGTTGCTTTGCAGTGACCTCTGTTGAAAATGCTATCACCCTCAAAGATTTTTGGAAGTCAAAGTTCAACCTAGACTGTGTGAGGCTAATCATAAGTTCTTGGAATGATACTTCCACCAGATGCTTAAATTCAGCCTGGAAAAACATCTAGCCTTTAATCATCCATAACTTTGACTGATTTGAAGACGATGTGCTTTGAAAAATGATATTGTCACTCTTGGAAAATCAATAGGGAGGTTAACGAAGAGGATGTGGAGGATCGTAGTGATGCTCATCGATGTGAGCTAACGACAGAGGAGCTATAAGCATTGGAGAAAATTACAAAGAGTGACGCTGGAGAGGAAGAAGAGGACACCCAGAAAGTGTCAGCTGAAGAGTTGAAGACTGTCATTTCTTGTTAGGAGCATTTAAGAGAAGTGGTAAAAAAAACACCCCAACATTGAAAACACTGAACTCATGATGTGCAAAATGGAAGACGAAGTAATTTCTTACTTCAGGAGACTTCAAAAAAGTCGTAAAAAACAGTCCACTTTGGACAGTTTCTTTTCTAGTAGCAGCAAAACACAAAAGACTAAAAAGACACATGACATCTGATCTAATCCCACCATCACTACATCATCATTTATTTTATCAGCCCTGCACTTCAAGTCTAATTTAAATGTTAATTTATTGTTTGATTTTTATTTTAAGATGTTTTAAAACTATTTATTAAATAATCTTTATAAAACTCATTTTTAATGTAAAAATAAAGTATAACATGTAAGAAATACCTATTTTATATGTTTAGGGTTGCCTGCCGAACGTTTGGAATGAATTATAGGAAATCAATGTATTATTGGTTTCAACTTACAATATTTTCAACATACAATGGGTTTTGTGGAACAAATTACTATCGGATGTTGGGGCCCCACTGTATGTGCTTAGAATGCTACCTTGTCCTGTCATTGTATGTTGGTCAGATGGATGAAACTCTCTAATGATGATGTAAAGACCGTTAATGCAATTATGTTATGTAAATTTTAACATACATTTAATATGCAAAATTTTTATTGATTAGAATATGGTTTAAGTGGAAAGAAGTTTAATAAAATATGATTGCGCTCTTGATTGATTTTATTGCAATACTGCTTTAATTGGCCCTTCAAATATATTAATATAATTATTTTACAATATATTAAACTGTTTTCCCTTTTATAAAAATTTCTGTTTTATATTTAAAGAACATATTACCTAAACATGGCAAAGTTCTGATTGTCCCAGCTTGTTTTTTTTTAGGTGTATACCCACATACACATATATATACACACACATAACAACTTGATTCTCAGTGAATGGATTTTTATGAAGTTTGTTTTTAAATGAACTAAATATTCCAGATAAATCCATGATGTTTAGTTCATCCCAAATTTAATTAAAATCAAACAACTAGAAATCTGCTAATTATTATTTATTTTTTCCGTACAGTTTTCAAAAACAGCTATTAGGAGTTTCAGCTGTGTAGATGAAGTAAATGAAGAACACAAATTGCTGAAATATTATCTGGGGGTCTCATCAACCCTATATGAGAGGCTTATGGTTAAAGAAGACGTTAGACGTGGTCAGAAAAGCCATATGGGCACTTTTCGTGGTTACCCAAATTGAAAAGTACAATCAGTTGCTAGTGATTGCCACTGACTCATATCTAAATCCAGAAGAAGTTTTGAAAAAAGACAAATTCCCAAGAAAAGGAACTCCTGAATTGCAACTTCTGGTGATAGTTATCCTAAACAGTCCCTCAAGCAAGCCAATAATTCCAGGCATGTTATCCTGATTTGTGCAAAAAAGTCTATTTGTCTTGAATAAAGCAATTTGCTTCTTTCTTTTAAATGTTTTGCCAACATTTGAAAATTGGAACATCGCTCTTCAATCTGACATACCTCATATCCATGTACTGAAGTTATTGTTGAAGAATGTTATGTTTTTTATATCAGCAGTATTTAAATCTACTTCCATTTTGGAAGTTAAGTTAGGTTAATTTTGTTCCCTTACCGTTGTTGATGACAACTGTTTTTATTGATTGTATTGAAGGCAAAATTGCCTTCATCTTTGCAGGTGTTTGCTTGTTGGGAAACTTCCATCTGGTGTTGTAGAGGTGAGTAATTTGAATAAATTCAAGGAAAAATATTACACGGGTCATATGGGAAGTGTTGGGTTTTTTTGTTTCTCTCCCCCCCACCTTTTTTTTTGACTGATGCTGTATAAGTTTGCTCTCTTGCACCATTTGTCACTATTAATACTAATACTAAAAAGCGGAATTAGTCATTAAATGGCCAGCACTCAGAAAGTAAGTATCTTGTGTCATCAGGCATAGACTTTTTTTTCTTCTGTTTTTTTTTTTCTTCTTTCACTGAAGAAGTAATCGAAAAATATTATGCAGATATTATAACCAATACATCTTTTTAAATGGAGCAGTAATCACATGCAAAACTAAATAATCACAGAACTTTACAATATTCTGGAGGAATAGCTACACTCATTCTTCTGGTGGTTAACTGCAGTATTTTTAGATAGAGAATTGTATGTAAATTTGTGATTATCTACTAGTCTAGATAACCACAGGTCTCCATACTGATTTTGTATCTTGAATTACTATAATAATAACAACAATTCTCATGCAACATCTGACAAAAATGAGTGTGGAACACTCCAAGGCATACTACAACTTGTCATGTTCTGCTTCTTGAATTTGCTGTGCACTTGGTTAAGAATTAGTGAGCCAACAATTTTTCTCTCTTGTATATATTATCTACGAAAAATGAAAGAACACTATCATCAGTGATAGTGTTCTTTCATTCTGTATCAGTAATTACAAAATTCTGCAACCTCTTTGATAGGATAGCCACGTATTTCCATTGATAAAGTGAATTCACTTTATCCTTTGATATTTTATTATCTACCTAGTATAAAAACATTATAATCTCAGATTATAATATTGAATTTTCAATTAGAAGTTCTCCGTGCTAATTCAGTATCCAGAAGTACTGTGATTGATCACTGAACCTCATGTTGGTGGCTGTATCAACATTATATCTAAAACCATACTGTTCTTAGTCTGTTCACAGATCCAAGAAGGCACATAACCCTACAAGAGACAGAATCCTGAAATTTCATAATTTTCACACCTGGGTTGAAGAAAAGCTCTATAGTTGTGATAACACAGTAGCAGTTACAGTGTTGTAAACTTTGCAGATTAAGTGAGGGCTGATTATCTGATCAGCCATCATATATTTCTTGCCCACTGTGTGTGTGTGTGTGTGTGTGTGTGTGTGTGTGTGTGTGTGTGTGTGTGTGTGTGTGTGTGTGTGTGTGTGTGTGTGTCAGTAAGCTGTTAAAGGTGCACATTATCCTTAAGATATGTCTCATTTTTTTTCTTTTTATCTTTCTTTCATACAGTTTCTATAGGTTCTGGACAATATCTTTTTTGGCTGTTTTTTTTCCCCATATGTGTGTTTCTTTCATATTGCGGGGAGGAGCACCTTCACCACACTTAATTTACTTGGTGTACACATTCTTAATCATAGTTTGCTCTTGTATAATTATTATGGACTAAATTAAGAATCTGTTTTGATTTCCATTAGATAATTCTTTGAAGAAGATGATAACAACAGTATCATCATCATCCAATAAGATAATGAACAAATACACTGAATCAAAGAGGACTTGGATATCCAAAACAGAGTTGACACAAGAAATTCAACGGCTTGGGGCCCTGTGCGAAACTAGAACCAAAGAACTTACATTACTAAAAATGCAGTTAAAGCATGCTGCCACTGGATTTGAAGCATTTGCTGTGCTAAATCAGTATTTAACTAAGGAGGTAATGTTATATATATATATATATATATATATATATATATACACAGTTTTATATATATATATATATATATCAAATTAAGAAAATTATTCTGAAGATATGTCTCATCATTTCATTCAGTCTATTATTTTAAATTCTTTCAGATGTTGCTCTAAAGCACTGTCTCTAGAAGTTATTTGCTCAATTGTACACTAATAATTGCTATAATTAAACTGAAAAACAAAGCAAAACATTTTCTTTCTCTTTTCTTAAGAGAAATTGCAGATTCTAGTTAATTTGAATGTATTAAATTTAAATCTGAGCTTGAAAATTTTGTATCACCCACCATTTTCAGCAGAAAAGGAATAAAATACAGTGAAAACTTTCTAAAGCAGACATCAGTGGGCCAGAAGAAAGTGTCTGCTATAGGGAGGTGTCTGCTTTGCAGAGGTCAGTGTATCCAGTTTCAATAACTGATTGCTTACTGAGTTTTATTATTGATTATCATTGTTCATATTTGTCTCAATTAATTAACACAACTTTTAGCAAGCACATAATTAATTTTTAGGAAAAATGAATATAAATGGCTTTGTTTAGAGCATTTCACTTTGGAAATTTTATTTTCATTATAGATCAATTTTAGTTCATCATTTTTGCTCATATAGAATTTTTTTAATATAATAGGTAGAAATCAGATTATATGCACAAAAAAACTGGTCATATATGCAATACAGCTATTACATTTGTTACTTGTTTATTACAGTTATCCAGTTGTTTGGATAACTGTTAATTGCACCACAATTTCTTTGTATTAAACATGTTAATGTAATAAAACGATTTGTGAAAAGTTTTAACATCTTTTTAAAAAGTTTTCCCTGTCAAACTCAAATGTGGAATAATTTTTGTTAAGATGCACAACAATATATTGCTCAAAGTGGTCCATTGTAAATTTGTGACATTTATCATCCAAGATCATTTTATATGCAGAGAATGGTCTTTCAACTGCTACAGAAGTGACTGGGGCGCCTCCGTAGCCAGGTGGGAAGGAGCAGCAGTGCGTAGCACACGCTTCTTGATTAGACCGGGGTTCGAGCCCGTCACCACCAAATATGGATGATGCGGAAAGGTCAGGGAATGACCACCGCATATCCCGGAGTAATATGGCCTAAGCTGCTAATGCTCCTAAAAACCAAACAACAAGAAGTGACTGGGCTGTATTTAAAAATGTGAGCTTTTGAAGCTGCTACTTGAATTGGAAGTTCATTTCCTTTCCCATTTATGAATTCATCAATTTTCCTTAAAGTGTGAAATCTGGAAGTCTTTTCTAAAACTTTATTGTAGTTCTTATTTCTTCTCCTATGCCTTCAGACGTAGTTGAAATTTGCAGTTCAACTTTTTCCATCTCTTCAATTGTGCTGTTCAAAAAAAGTCTCCACGTTTCAAGTTTGGTTATACAACTGGGTAACCAGCTGAAATGGGTCTGGATGAACAATAAATGTTTTCTAGCCAAAGAATCAGAAAGCATTGCCTACAATAGCTCCTGAATGTGTACTACTCAAGGAATAAATAAATTCTTTTATTGATTCCTTGAGTAGTACACATTCACAGGATCAGGCGGGAGAGGAAGGGTAAGTAGCATATTTCTGTAAGTTGCTAATCTCGAATGCTTTTGACAAAATCATTTTTATACTAGAAATAAGTTTGTAATTTTACTAAATTTCTCCCGAACTGCCTCATCCAGCCTGTGTAAGCCATGACCCAAGCAAGTAACATGGATCAGATTTAGATAGAAAACTTGTAATACAGTAGTGGCTTTTACCATATACAAAGCATTGACACTAACAAAAATGCAGACCCTTTCTCTATAGATTGATTCTGGCCATAATAATTGCAAAGAATCATTACAAAACCTTGCTGTTGTAGAGTAATTCACCTTTTTGAGGGCCTTACAAGAAAGTAAATACAGACACTGTGGTTCTGCGTCTGATTTTCCACATATAAAATGTGCAATATAGCGGCTACAAATGTTTGTTATTTCGTTGATGGACATCCAAAATGTAGTTTTCTGTAATATATTAATGAATTTTGCAAATAATATTGTCATAAATAGCATTGAGGTAATTCTTTTTCTTAAGTAAATTTTCCTGGAATATTTTTATGTATACAATATTTTTTCAAAAATTCCTTGAAGACTCAATTGTTTAACTTATTTCAATAGTTTAAAGGGATATTTCAAGGGTTTAATAATAATAGTAGTAGGGTTTAAGGAGCATCAGCAACTAAGACCACATTTCTCTGCATTTACTGTCTGTAAATTGCATCTGTTCTGTGGTCGATTTTCTGTTTGCTGGATGAAAAATATGAGTTTCTGGGAGAAACTCATATTATCATGCTATCCTTGCCTTGAGACTGGCTAACGTTGTGAAAAAGGCCCATAAAAATTTCTCACATCATCAACGGGATTTGAACCCAGGTCTTTTCCACCCAGAGTGGGGAGGACACCGATTCTACCAACTGTGCTACCCATGAGGGCAATATCATGGGATATTGCTGCTTACCAGGGCAAGACACAAATCCTCTGAAAAATCATTTTTCTCTTCTAAAGTACATGGCCCGGTTAAAAGTGACTGCTCTGGAAATTTTTCCTTTCTTTTCCTTTGCTTGGCTATGATGTGCGATGCTGTTTTCACATGTTGGTCGGTCTGGAATTTTTTCTTGCAGGGAATGTTCTTTTCACAAAAAGAACAGTGCTATCCATAGTAAAATCTTTCATAATTGACAATCCATTATTCCATATGAAATTTTGTGACAGATTTAATTTTCGGAATGTTTTAACGAAAACATTTCATCTAATATAGTCAAGAGCATGAGAATGAATAGCAAAATAGCATTAAAACATTTCCCACGCCGATTTGAAAAACTTTACCATGCTCAGTGAAATATTATCCCATGCTAATTTAATTGCAATAATGTGACTTGTTACATAGTTCCAAGATGAACATTTGAAAAATCGATCAAGTTAAGGAATATACAGTATTGCTTGTAATATTTGTGTTATATGCATTTGCATATAATCTCAAGTCTAGTAATAGGATAGCCCCTTAATGGGTCGTAACCCTTCCCTTTATAAATTTCTGGATATAGCTATATCCAGAAATAGCTATATATATCTATATCACAAACAGCAAGAATTTTAATTTCTCAAAAAACTAGCATGTAACCGCCATAATTCCTAAGAACATTTTGAGCAGTATTCCAAGGGAAAATTTGGATTACATGAACAAACTTTGTATGTAGCTACTTATTGCAGTGAAAGTGGTATGTGATGGCATGGAAAATTGTCATCGTCCCTTAGTCAAAAAGCTGGAAGGCAGTGTCACTAAAGCAATTATGAAAGTTAAAGCATCACAGAGCATTTTTATCAAATATATAGGAATATCAAATGTACAGGGTGTTCAGAAACTTTTATAAAACTAAAATAGTATTGTGTGAATGGGGTACATGATAAAAATCTGAAACCACTTCCAAGTGATAGAGGATGCATTTAAATTTCTATTCACCAGTTGGAAAATTTGCATGCTACAGTTTTTTTTTTTTTTTTTTTTTAGGAGCATTAACAACTAATGGTCACGGGCTCGAATCCAGGTCTAATTAAGAAGCGTGTGCTACGCACCATGCTACAGTAGATAGTAATAGCCATACAGTGCAAGGAAACCACAGGCTTTTTCTACATTGGTCAAAAAAAAAAAAAAAGAATAGAAAAGAAAATACAAATTATTTGCTTCCCCCCCCACATAGGTAATTATCCAGTTGACCTTTGAATTTATTCAGACTGTCAGCCCCAACTACCCATGAAAGCAACTTGTTCCAGCGATGAATGACTTGCTAGCTAAAAGAAAACTTCCTACAAACTAGTCTCTTTTGTAATTACATAAATGTAATGGCATAAATTCAAATTACTAGTCCCTGTAATTCGAATTTATGCCCATGAATTCTGGAATTCTCTATGACAGTGAAAATTCTGCCTCTGTTCATTTTATCAATAGCTCTCAGAGCCTTATAAAAATCAATTATAATAAATAATTGTTGTTTATTTATTTTATTATTATTATTATTTTGGCTGGTGCAGCATAAGCCTTGGGCTTCCTTGCACCATATGGCCATTACTAATACTCAATCAGTTCACCTCTGAGGTGCCTGGTTGCCAAGCTCTGTAGCTCACATATTCAGAGTCTTTCCTTTTATGGTCGCCCTTTTGCCGATCTTACCATGTGAGTTGCCTGTCTTTGGACATTTTCAAGGGTCCCAATTTTTAAATGATGTCTCCATACGTGAACACAGTATTCCAAATGTGGTCTTACAATTGCCTTATACTGTGTGACTATGACCTCCATATCCTTACAGCATAATATTATTTTTGATTATTACAATACACATAGCAAAACGGAGACAGAATAAGTAATGAAAAGTTTAATATTAATTGGGAGACACACATATATTAAATTAGATACATTGTATATATTTAATTTAATATATGTGTGTTTTTCAATTAATATTAAACTTGTCATTAGTTATTCTGTCTCTGTTTCGCTCTGTGTATTGTAATAATCAGAGTGCACAGGCCTCTTTAATCCTGAATCCAGAGTGCACAGGCCTCTTTAATCTTACAGCATAATGTTTTATAATTCATTTATAGAACACCATGTGCTTTCCTGGCTGCCCACTTATACTGCTCAGAAAACTTCAAATCTGCCTGTATTATAACTCCTAGATCCCTTTTTTTCCTGTACTGTTTTTTATTCAACCTCAAAAAGTGTATAATTTATTTTGGGGTTGCTATTCCCCAAGTGTAAGACCTTGCATTTTGCTGCATTAAAACACAACTGCCACTTTTCTGACCATTCTTGTAGCCTGTTCAAGTCACCGTGATGGAGTGTTGCTTGGAATTGATCATTTAACTACTCTAGCAATCTTTATGTCATCTGCAAATTTTGACATCATGCCTTCCATTCCTTTATTGATGTCATTTGTTGTGAAAATGAGAAACAACAGTGGACCAAGAACCGATCTTTGAGGAATCCCACTCCCGACATTACACCAATCTGAAAAACCCAGTGCACAATGGTCTAATCTGATTTGCTTTTTTCTTTCTTGTATTCACATATATGAGAAATTCCTTGTTCCCATTCTTTGCTCTCTCTTGGCCAATTCTTTCTCATAAGCAGCCTTAGCCTCTCTAACTTTATCTGTGGTACTATTACAAATCAACTTGTAGCTGTTGTAGGCTTCGGTACTATTTGTTGCTCAGTAACTGTCTCATGCTGTCTTTTTCTGCTCTATTTGACTGGCGAGCTCTGCAGTCATCCATTTCAGAATCCTCATCTTCCTGCAATATTTGATTAATGATATGTATGTATGTTTTCGTGGCTTCTGTGATTTTTGCTCCATAATTCAAGTGTATTCACCCTCACTCTGCAATCTGCCCAATTAATAGATGCCATATAGTGCCTTAAACTGTCAAAGTCCTCTCTTCTGAAATTAAAATCCATGCCTTTACCTTTAACTACTGCAACCTCTTTCTTCAACCTCCAATTGATGATTGTGTGATTGCTACTTGCAAATGTTTCTTGTATTTTAAGCCTGTGATGTCATCTAATTCGTGAGTAACGATGAGGTAAAGAATATTCTCACACCTAGTGTTATCTCTGAAATTCTGGTACAAATAATAATCATATAGTTTATTTAGAAAAATTTTTCTCCATGGTGAGTTTCCCTCCTTATTCCAATCAAAGTGGGGCAGATTAAAGTCACCCATAATAAGACATTCATGTTTGCTTACCCATTCCATCTGCATGTAAAGACTCTTGTCATATTATTCATAATCTTTGGGTCTGTAGATTACTCCTATTCTCATTATACCTTTACTTCCAACTAATTCACACCATACAGATTCTGTGCTGGCAGATGTAGCTTCAAACTCAGCAAAAGCTCTTTTTGCACTCAGGTTGCTTTTGATAAGAAGCATGACATCATCACCCCTCCTATCTTTTCTGTCTTTCCTAAATACATTATACCATAGTAGAATTTGTCATCCTCAATTTCCAGGTGGCACCATGTTTCTTATAGTCCTATTATATCAGCATTAGATGCCTTAACCAGAAGTTCAAATTCAGCCATTTTATTGACAGCACTTCTGACATTACTGTAGACACAGTTAAGACTAAGTTTTCGGCGAAGGTACATGAGAAACACCGAATAACTTACGTGGAAAATTAGTTTCCTGATACGGCACTCTAGCACTGCTCACTCGGTAAACAGACGGTAGGTGTTATCAGTCTGGAGCAAAGTCGAGAATGATATATTGATTGACAGGTAGGCATGGCAAACGATGTGCTGATTGGTGCATGAACGTAACACACGACAACATCAGTCTAGTATCACTTTAGCAGCACTAATGGTAACTTGTCCTAATCGCACATACAGTATTTCGTGATGGTGAAAAAAGGTCAGGTTACCTCCACTTGAATCCCATGGGAGCTTGAACCCCTCCCGAAATGGAAGGGGTAACCTAACTTTTTTTTCTTTAGAATCATGGGGGGGACTAGCACATAAATTGTTTATTAACAAAATATTAATTTTTTATTACTGTACTTTTATTTTTAAAGACACTCATGCCAATACACACGTATCATAACATCAATTAGCACCTTAAAAGATTCATTGCTACTATTACCTCGGTTCATTACGAAACTATTATGCACCATTCTTTACTGGTAAATGCACATCATGATGCCAACCAATGACTACACAATAGCTTGTCGTCTGTCACGCCCACCACCAATCATTTCATCGTTTGCCACACCTACTTGTCAGTCAGTATATCCTTCTCGATTTCTGCTCCAGACCGATAACACCTACCGTCTGTTTACCGAGCGAGCAGTGCTAGAGTCCATTGTCGGGAAACTAATTTTCCGCATAAGTTATCCGACGTTTCTCGTCGTTCTCGTGCAGGCTTTCTTTACCTTAGCCAGTTTTCTTGTATAGTTTACTACCCTGACACATCTCTAAGTTATTTAGTTTGTTTCCCTGTCTTTCACATCCCACTCATATGAAATGTTGCTACACTGAGAACATCTTGCCATTATCAGCTGTTGTGGTAACGAACAAGGATTCTTTCAAGATGGCAGCATAATCCCAAAACTGTAATCATGGAGAAATTTATAAACAAAATTCTACCATCTTGGTTTTGCCTTTGATCATCAGCTTCTGTATGAACTGTAACATGGTTTCATTCTGAGACGACTACATAACACATTGCACACTATTGACCTGGACATGTTAAGTTCACGACTGGTACGGGTATTGCTTTCCTGGGGCTTTGCATAAAACATCCTCAAACAAGATAGGTTCTTTTTAAACTATTCAAAATTTATGCATGACAGTGGTGGCAGACTGCAGCTAATTGAACCAAAGTATGCATTGTGCCTTCTTGAGGTTGATAAATTCCACCAGATTATTCTTTTGTGATTTTGCTGCCAACTACTGCAGAGCACACTTTCCTTAAAAATATTCTCTATCACCTGGAAGTGGTTTCAGATTTGTATCATGTACTCTATTCATACAATAATGTTTTACTTTTTGTAAAGGAGGTTATCCTGTATTTGTGGATGTGGAAAATTGTCATGGGCTACTGGTCAAAATTATCTATGCAGTCCATTGGTAACTTGTTTTGTTTTTGAAAGAAATGTATGGTAGCTCTATTCCCACACTTGTTTATTTATTTATTTATTATTATTTTTTTTATATATGCATACCACAAATTGAATCCTTTTATATAGACTTGCTATAATACTACTCCTTCCCCCCCTTCAATTCTAGAAACAGCATTTCTTAGTTTGGAAATTTTATAATGATATACAACAGTGTAAACTGCATAAGACAGCCCAGTTTAAATAAGTTTATAAACATTCCTTACCAGCAGTGTGAGCATATTAATGATGTATTGTGCCATTGTTCTGTGAGTAATCTGTGGTCATCACAAGTATTGTACTGACTTTGACCCTCACTTGCCTTCATTGCAAGTTCCTGTTGACCAATGAAAATGCATATGTGTGTGTATCAATTACCCTCAAAAGTGAGCTGGCTAGGGAGGTTGAAATATCAATACCAAAAGAACACCTACTGAAGTTCTGTGTATGTATTGGAGAGGTCATCCAAGTTATAATTTCTACTTTTGGCTAGGACCCAAGCCTGAGTCCACACCAAGAGGTCCCTTTAGAGAGGTGTCTGTTAAGGAAGATTTCATTGTACATATACAAATAAAATTTTTATTGTAATTACGAGGGTAATTCAAAAAATAAGTTACACTTGACCATTGTAGCCCAAGGGACATTCATTGAGGTATGTAACATTATGAAATAGAAAGCACATACCATGCACTATTTTTCCACATAGTCACCAAGCTGGTGTAAACACTTCTCAGAATGTGTGACTAAACATTTGATTCCCTGATGATAGAAATCCACTCCTTGGTCATTCAGCCATCGTCAAACTGCTGTTTGCACCTACTCATCGTTTGCAAATAGTTGTCCCTGTAGATGTTGTTTCAGCTTGCTGAAGATAGTCACAAGGTGAAAGATCAGGACTATATGGCAGATGTTGCCATACCTCCAATGCACAACTTTGGAGCAAGTGTTATGTTGTGCGTACATTGTGTGGCGTGGCATTGTCCTGAATGAGAACAACATCTTTGCTTAACTTTCGAGGCCTCTTGTTTTTCATGGCCGTTCGCAATGACCATAATGTTTGGCAGTATGAGGCAGCATTAATTGTTGTGCGTTTTGCCATAAATTCCGTGTAAATAACCCCTTCACAATCGAAACACACAGTGGCCATGACCTTTCCTGCTGATGGTGCAACTTTGAATTTCTTCTGTACAGGCAATGTTGTGTATCTCCATTCCATAGACTCTCTTTTCTTTTCTGGGGTGAAATGGTGCACCCATGTTTCATCGCCAGTGGTGATGCGGCATAACAAGTTATGGCCTGCCACAGAACAGCATTGAAGGAGGGCTAGAAAAGACAAAAAATGTTGACCTTTGTGTTCGTTTGTCAGTGAACGAGGAACACATTGTGCACACAATTTGCGATAGTCAAGATGTTCATGGACGATGGAACGAACACCGCCTATCGAAATCTCTAACTCCTTTGCCATTTCTGCGACTGTCAGTCTTCGATTATTGTGAATCATTTCATCAACCTGCATCACGTTGTCTGCAGTGGTCGATGTTGATGTAAGAGTTTCGATCAGCATCCACCAATTCTGTGCAAACACTTTCAAACTGTGACATTGCATTTTCCCCATACACCACCATTATTTCACGATGAATCTCGGAACAATTCAGATGTTTCACCCACAAAAATCATACTGTTCCGCATACCCCAAACTTGGAGTAACATTCTAGCTGACGTGCCATTATGAACGCTTGCTCCTACACAACTGTTACCGCTATGTCAATGAAACTCACCTACCAGGTGGCACATGATATGAACTTCATTCCACACAGGCGCCACATTTGTTGCCCAATTATACCAAGAGATGGCGGGAGGTTTAACTTATTTTTTGAATGCCCCTCGTGTTGTAGTTATTCTTACAGACTCTGTTGTCAGGGAAGCAGAAAATATTTTATGCAACAAGGATATGTGGCCAAAATTGTGACATTGTAGTGCAATTTTCATCTTTTAAGGGACACAAAAGTTTATGTTGTTGTACATGTTGGGACTTATGATATTAAGTATAGATAATCTAAGGCTTTATTTAACGAGTATGAGTTGATGTTTGGGGTGGGGGAGTATGTTAGTTAGGTCTACGTTTGAAAATGTCTGGAATTTTGCCAAGACATGATATGAAGGAGTTGATGAAAGCCTTGTCACTCATTTTGGCCCTGGAGAGATTGTGCAAGGCTCATGGGATGGAATAATTATCAGCTTGGCCAGTACTTGTTATAGAAGGGCCTGTTTTTATAGACATGAGATACATTTAAAGAAGAGGTGCATGGATATTTTCCGGTGCTGTCGAAGCAGTGTTCTGTGGATCGGAAAATTATTAGTTTGGACGGAACATACAAATAAATAGTTTAACAACACCCATATGCAGAGATGGAATTGATTCTTCTGCTGCTTCTATTGTGACATACAGTAGTCTGAAAAGCAGGAGGGGGTCCTTAGTGGTTGGCATGGGACTAGCAATTACATCAGCTGTGTAAGAGTGAGTAAAAACGTGGTCACACACACATACCAAGTAGTTATAAAATAAGTTTCCCTATTCAGGAGACCCTAGTGTCAAAACAGTTAGAGATAGTGCTGTGAAAATCAGTGGGTATGTCATTTATGGTATGGGGAAGCGATTTGTAGAATAAAAAAAAAAAAATGTTCAAATTTCTGCCACCAGGGAAGAAGTTGGCACTGTAAACATGAGTTGGGATACTTAACTTAGGATTATATTTTAATAGTGGAACTTAGAAATCTACAGATATTGTTCTATGTGCTTTCCTTCACTTGAGATGACATTCTGAAAACGGAGGACCGCAACTGTGTGCGACGCAGTTTCGCATAGCATCTCATTGGGGATGTTGGCTACATGCTGTTTAATGCTTGCTTTCAAATCAAAAAGTGTCTGTATGCTGTCACGGCTATAGTATCTCTATAGCCAGAAATCACAGGGATTGAGATCTGGTGATCAGGCTAGCCAGAACTGTGGAAAGTCTAGAAATGATGTGATCATTTCTGAATGTTAAACGGAGCAGTTCCTTCACTTGTCGATCAATGTGGGGAGGGGCACCATCTTGCGGGAATAATGTGATCTCTTAGAAGAGCGCAGTACCATGCACTAGTTACCATACACCTTACGGGGCCATGAGGTGTAGACTCTTCAAAGAAAAATGGTCCGATTATAAACTTTGCTGTGAATCCACACCATACTGTAATGTATGGACTTTGTAGTGTCTTTCATGCACACCAGATGGACAAGATATTCAGCAGTTTTGTGCATTTAGAGCCCCACGAAGAGTGAAATGTCCCTCATCAGACCACAAGATCATTTGAGCCGATGTATCGTCAAGTTCTATACAAGCCAGAAATTGTAGAGCAAAGTCTATTCATTGTTGCTGATTGCAAGACTTCAGTACTTGCACTACGGGAATCTTGTACGAGAACCAGCACAAAATTATTTGAACCACTTTACGTACAGTAGACCAAGGAAGGTTCAAGTCTCTTGACACACCTCTGGCACTACTGACCGGTAGTGTTTCGCATTCTGATCATTACAACTGCCACTTCATCCACTACCTCCATTCTAATACGTGGTTGTACCCTGCCTGGAATTACACCTAACTCCCCGGTCGCTTCAAATTTCTTTATTAGTTTTCGAAGCCCCACTGACATCAGAGGTCCTTTATGCAAACCTTTAAGTTTCCGATATTCACGTAATGTTGCATTAGCATTACTATTATTCTGGAGAAATCACTACAGATTGAAGTGCTGATGTATCTTCAATTTACAAGGGTGGTCCAAAGGGTGAGGATAACTACAGACTTGTAAGTTTAACCTCTGCTTCAGAGAAAGTCATAGAGTCAGTAGTTCAAGAAGTAATGCAAGATCATCTTGATAGGAATGGAGCTATAAGGCAATCACAACATGGATTTTTTAAAGATAGATCATGCTTCACCAATCTGATTACCTCTTATGAGATCAGCACAAAGGAACTAAATGCAGTGAATTATTTTGACATCATATACTTAGATTTAACTAAACCTTTGATCAGTTTGTACTATTATATATATATTGGAGCAACATGACTTTAGGGACAAGTTACCACTATGGATAAAGGAAAGGTTAAGTGGTAGAAGAGAGAGAGTGATTATAAATGGCCATTGCTATTCATGGGCTGATGTGGAGTGAGGTACCACAGGGGTCAGTGTAGTATCCATTACTGTTTTTAATATTTATTAATGATATTGATGTGGGTATTTCAAGTTTGATATCTAAGTTTGCTGATGATACAAAGGTAGGCAGTGGTTACTAACAGTAATTAGGATATGCTACTTCAAGAAGATCTAGATAAATCAAGGAGATGAACTGAAAAGTGACAACTGAGGTTTAATATTAATAAATGTGGGGTACTGCAATTGGGTAATTGTAATCCCAGATTATTATATCACTTGGGTAGCATCGAATTTATGGTAGTTGTAAGGAAAAAGAGCTAGGGGTAATCATACAGGCTGCAAAGAACAGCCATTGAGGTTCCATCAATGGTATGCAGACCCAAACAGTTGATTATCTCATTGTATAACTCAGTGGTTATGCCACATTTCATAACTCCTTGCATAACTCAGTGGTTATGCAAGGAAGCCTGAGGCTTATGCTGCACCAGGCAAAAAAAAATAATAATAATAAATCTGAATTACTCTGAGAGAGAGAGAGAGAGAGAGAGAGAGAGACAGTACTTTTTTTGCAGTACTGTTTTTTAAAAAAAAAAATAGTAAAACTACCTTAAAATCATAATTTTTAAAAAAATTATGAAATTTCTTTCTATTTTCATTAACAAATAAGGCTGAAATAAACACTTGAGAGTATTTTGCCATGACTGAACAAATATGTTCAGGGGATGGGTGAGAGGTTAGGCTCTTGGTCAAGATGCACATAATATACGGCAGTGCACCCAGTTGCCATGATGGCCAGTGTAATATTGAGTCAGTTTGGTTGACATAAGCTGTGAGAAAACTAAACTGAGAGTAGGAGTCCATTATAAGCCAAATGACTATGATGAGTATAGCGAACAACAATACACATAAATTGAGTAAGCCAGTAAATCAGATTATCTTATAATGGGAGATTTTAGCTTTCCAGATATTGGTCACTCACACAGTAACAAAGATTTTCTGGATTTTTTGGGTGACTGTTTTCTATAGCAGCATGTTAGAGATGCAAAAAGGGAAAGCAATACTCTTAGTGTTATTGACAGTAACTCTTTGTGCATGAAGAATCTCTAAATAAAGGAACCACTAGGTGGCAGTGATTATGATATATTGCTGTGGGTTTTACTCAGAAATATAATTACTGCCAAGGGTAAAGGAGAAGGGTTTTGCTTTCATAAAAGTGACTACAATAGTCTTAGACAGTTTTTTAAATTCCTTTCAGTGGAATGAACTGATGGTGCTACCAACTGCAAATTCTAAATGGGAGGCATTCAATGAAGTAATCATAGAAGCTACTAAATTGTTCATACCAAGAAAGAGATACTGTTCAAGGTTTAGACCTAAATGGTTGTCAGATGAACTGATGAGGCTAGTGGCAGAAAAGACAAGTGCGTGGGATCATAAGGGGATACAGAAAGCTGTAATATAAAGGAGTTAGGAATGCCAAAGCAGATTATGAGAAGTCTTTGGCTAAGAATGCAAAGAAAAATAGCAAAGAATTCTTTGCTTATGTTAATACTAGAAGGAAAAGGATGGCTCACATTGGCAAATTGTGACTAAATATGAATGACTTAACTATTAATGATCCTGTTCAGGTTTCTGACAAAATACATAAATATTCACCTGAAAAAAAAAACAAAAAAAAAAACATCAGCATTCACCTGCAAAGAAGTATTTAGGGATGGGAATACCAGAAGCAAGCCAAGTTATAACCAGGGTCTAAATAATTTTTGATAACTGAGAAGAAAGTGGAAGAGAGAATTGTTGAAATTAAAAGTAAACAAAGCACCTAGGATTTATAAGATCTATCCAATAATATTAAAACAAGCAGCAAAAGAGGTAAGCAGACCTCCATATGAGAGTATCCTTAAATTCAGGGGAGATACTTGGAGATTTGAGAATATCTCTCCTATTCACAAAGGGGGAGGTCAAAAGGTAAAGTAATTATACACCTGTAAGCTTGACCTCTGTTCCAGGGAAAATATGGAGTCAGTGATTAAAGAAATATTGCAGGATCATTTTTACAAGAATTCAGCTATATGAAAACCATGGCATAGATTTGTTGGGGGGAAATATCCAACCAGTCTAATTAGAAACTGTGATGTACTAACAAAGGAACTGGAGGCAAAAAATAATTTTGACATCACATACTTAGATATCACTAAAGCTTTTGACACTGTTCCACATGAAAGTCTGCTATTCAAATTGGAGCAGTGTTCCATCGGGGGGGAAGTTACTGCTGTGGATAAAGGGATGATTAAATGGTAGAAGTCAGAGTAGTCCCTCAGAGTTCAGTGCTAGGTGCTTTACTGTTTTCACTATTTATTAATGATATTGATTGATTTTAAGTTTTTTTTCAGTATTTATTAATTTTAAGTTAATTGATTTTAAGTTAGTAATTTTGTTTATTAGGAACAATCTTTAATAAATTCGAAATATTTGAAATGAAAATAAACAATAGAATAAGTAAAAGCAAGAAATTAAACACAGATTCATGCTGAGAAAAAGAGAAATTAGCCAAAAACAAAATCAGCTGTTTATATCACAGTTTTGAACTAAGCTTAAAAACTAAGCTTATTTCAACGTATGGAGTTGAGAACTGGTTAAGAAAAGTAAACGGAATTAATAGACAGAAAAAAATGATAAGAACATATTTCAAACTAAAAAAAAAAAAAAAATTAAGAAATGGGGTAACAAATAACCAGTCAAAGGTAAGCGAAGAAAACAACTTGGTGAGAAGATTAGCTAAACAGATATTCAAAGCAAAAATGAATGGTAATGGGCCCAGAGGCAGATCAAGAAAATGGTGGATTAGTGGTCAAGCAAGCATTAGAGGAAAGAGGGCATACTTCATCAAGGGTTAAATGTATAAGGAAATAAGACAGCATAGAAGAAAATAGTGAATGGAAAGATGCTAATTCAGAATGACTGATTTGTACTAACATAGGGATCAGTACATCCACTGGTATAACATATTTGGATGATGGGATGAAGAAAAATGTTCCAGAAAAAATTCTATATAATTGAATAAAAATGGAGAGTTTAAAGTACTTTTAGAATGTATGCGAGGGGTATTTGATAAATTATCTACCTACCTATGAAGGAAATGAGATAGAGGCAAAAATATTTTTTTTATTTTTAAATGTAACTCCCTCGAACTTCAGTACACTTGTTCCATTTTGTTGGTAGCGAGGAAATACCAGACAAATAAAATTCTTTGTCCTGTCCATCAAAGAACCAAAAACAGCAGACTTCAGTTCATTATCATCAGCAAAGTTACATCCATGTACATTTTTTCTTGAGGTGTTGAAATAGAAAATAGTCACTGGGGGCCAGATCTGAAGTGTAAAGTGGATGAGTAAGTTCTGTAAAGTCACAGTCACTCAAAGCAGCAGCAAGAGCATGTGACCGGTGTATGGTGCATTGTCCTGAAGATGCAGCACACCTCTGGAAAGTTTTCCAGAGCATTGTTCAGTAGGGATGCATATAAATCCCCAGTGACTGTCTACTTGTGTTCCAAATAGTAAATGTACAAAATTCCCTCAAGATCCCAAAAAATGGTGGCCATAATCTTACCAGCTGAAGGTGAAGGTTGTGTCCAAAATTTTTTGAGTGGGGGAGAGAACCAATGTGCTTCCATTGCATTGATATTTGTTTGGTCTCAGGATCCCAGTGATCAACTCATGTTTCATCACCTTTAACAATTCTGGAGATGAAAGTTTCAGGATCCCTTCCATAAAGCTCTAAATTCTCCCCACAACACTGTTCTCTGAATTGCTTCTGCACAGGGGGCAGAAATCTGGGGACCCACCTTGCACTGACCTTAGTCATCCCCAAATGTTCTTAGAGAATGGTTATAACTTTTCCCTCAGATTTATCATATGTCATATTCCCTGGAGATTTGGGACACCTTTAAACATCTGTCATTCAGCACAAAGGTTTCCACAGCTTGGCACATTTCTGGAGTGGTCACTGTCACAGGAGTTTCTGGATGTGGATCATCTTCGATGGAATCTCTACCCCACTTGAATTGTTTTCACTAGAATTTCACCTGGTACCGTGAAGGTGCATTGTTGCCATACAGCCACCATCCTTTCATGAATGGCCTTTGGCGCATTTCCTTCTTTGGTGAGAGACTTGATGATTGAATGATGCTCCAATTTCAGCAAATCCATAATTTGATACAGGTGGCTTCCTTCTTTCTATTACAGCAGCACAACCTAAAAACATAGTGGGATCAAAACTAGTATGATTCAAGATAAGATATGTAGGAACATGATAAATCATGAATCATTGAAATATAACTATGTAAGTACCTTAGGTAGATAATTTATTGAATGCCCCCCCCCTTATAAATGAAACATAATTTCAAATTATAGCTTGTTCTATTTAGCATTAGGAGAGGCATATGATGCAAGAAAGCAAGCTTATATAACCCTTCCCATTTCACCCATCCATTCGCTCCAAATGCTTGTCTAGTTCTGCCTTGAATTTATTTAAGTTGTCCTCCACTACAACAGATAGAAGTTTGTTCCAACTATCAACCACCTGCAGGCTAAAGGCAAATTTCCACACATCTATTGGTAAATTACGCAAGGAACAAGCTATGCAGCCTCAGCGAAAATAAAAAACTTCCCACATTGCTTGCCCACCCTCTAATGATTTATCTAATTCTTCCTTAAATTTATTCAAACTACCCACTTCCACCTCACCAGATGGAAGTTTGATCCAACAATCAACTCAGTTGGTATCAAATTTTTGTCATATCTATCCTGCAACCATCTTCCTCAGTTTAAACCTGTGCACCCTCATGTGATGTTTGAACCAGAGAAAGGATTCCATCAACTTTTAGCTTATTCAGTCCATTCAGAGCCTTAAACACCTGATGGAAGTTTGATCCAACAATCAACTCAGTTGGTATCAAATTTTTGTCATATCTATCCTGCAACCATCTTCCTCAGTTTAAACCTGTGCACCCTCATGTGATGTTTGAACCAGAGAAAGGATTCCATAAACGTTTAGCTTATTCAGTCCATTCAGAGCCTTAAACACCTCAATCAGATGCTGCAGCCGCAGAACTGAAGTCATTCTTGGTAAGAGTACCCTTTTGTTCCCTTCACTAACCTTACTCTTCTTTCCACCTGTTCCAACAGATCCATATCCTTTCTAAAGTGAGCCTTCCAGAGCTGTATGCAGTACCCAAGATGTGTCCCTGCCATTGCCTTATACAGTGGAATAATTACCTCCCTGTACCTGCTGGCAAAATTCCTCTATATTATTTGCAAAAAATTGTGAGCTGCCCTAGCAGTCCATGTACACTGCAAAGAGCACTTCATGTCTGACTGTGCAATTACTCCCAGGTTGTTTTGTTCCCTACTACCTTTGGTGTGGTATCACACAGTTGGTACATTAATTTGGAATTGCTGCTACCCATATGCAGTATTTTGCATTTGTCAACGTTAAACTTCATTTTCCAGTCTAATTTTTCTATCTTGTTGCAGTAGCATACTCTGATTACTGTGATTAACCACCCTGCCAACCTTTGTATCATCTGGAAACTTAGACATTAAGCCCAATATGCCTTCATCAGTATCATTAATAAATATTGAAAACAGCAGTGAAGCTTTGGGATGTCCACTAATCACATTAGTTCAAGAAGAGTGGTTGCCATTGATAACCTCTCTATCTTTTAACACTGAACCATTCCTTTATCCATCAAAGTAGCTCACCCCCAGATGCCACAATGCTCCAATTTGTGCAGCATTCATTCATGTTGTTGTTGTTGTTGTTGCTATTTGGTTTTTAGGAGCATTAGCAACTAAGGCCATATTGCCCCGGGAATATGCGGTGGTCATTCCCTGACCTTTCCACATCCTTCGTATTTGGTGGTGATGGGCTCGAACCCCGGTCTAATCAAGAAGCGTGTGCTACGCACTGCTGCTCCTTCCCACCTGGCTATGGAGACGCCTATTCATTCATGTGGAACAGTATCAAAAGCCTTTCTGAAATCTAAGTATAAGTTATCAAAATTATTTTTTGCATCCAGTTCCTTTGTTAGTATATAGATACCTTTCATAGTATCAAATCAGATTGGTCCTGGCATGATCTTCTCCTAACAAATTCATGCTGCGATTTTTGTTTAACTGCATTTCTGTCAAGATGATCCTGGATATCTAGCCTATAGGTCTGTAATTACTCACTTTGCACGGTGTGAATAAAAGAGACATTTGTACATCTCCAATCTAATAGGGACTTCATTTGAATTCAGGGGTGTTCTGGATAGATTCCATCAGCCCCAGGTGCCTTATTTACTTTTAGTTTGAACAATTTCTGTTCCACTTTCTCTTCACTTATCCCAGAATCTTTTAGCTCCCAGTTATAACTTGGTGCAATTATGGTATTTCTTCAAGTATTAACTTGAAGAAATGCTTGTTATAAGCATGAATTTTCCGTGCATTAATTTTTATTTGGAAGAAATGTTCCAGAACACTGTTTGGATATATTGTTGCAGAAAGTTGGATCACCTTTAATTTTTTTTTACAAATTCTGGCATCTTAAAGTTGGTAGGTAAGCACATTTGATCAGCATACATTTGATCAATTTGGGAATTATAGCAGGTTTTATCTTATATTTTTTGTTCATAGTTGTTCTTAATTAATATATGAAATTGTATTTTAACTTGTATACATTATTGAGATTTCTTTATCAAAATTTGTTTTAGCTGGATGCATTCTCTCATCCATATCTGGCTGCAGAACTTTATAAAACTCAAGGTGAATTTTACAAAGCTGGAATGCAGCTCCGTAAGTATATTATCTTGCAATCATTTATCTGTGTTCTTATATATATATATGAATATACAGCAGACTCTCGAATTACCGGATTAACCAGGACACTTCAAGACTCCAAATTTAAAAAAAAAAAATCAACCAGAAATCATAAAATTCAAGTAGTAACTAGAATAGGTATAAACACACATTTTGCAAGTTGTTTATAAGTGACAAATAGCAGTGTTATAAGTTATCATTGGGAGATTAATATACCTGTTATCTTGACACCTGCCGCTCAAAAAAAAAAAGAGAACAAATGTTTAGTTTGTTTTAGTGTGTCGTGTTTCGTTATTTATGTCAGGCATATCGAAATTTGTTTTATAGTTAAATTATAACAAAATGAATAAATATGGAGGAATTGCATGTCGCTGCCTCTAACTAATGAATGCTTAATTAATTATTTATTTATTTATTCACTTTATTATAATTTAACTTATGTTAATATTTAATATAATTCAATGATAGTATATATTTCGGCTTCATATGGAGGAATTGCAAGTTGCTGCCTCTAATGAATGCTTAATTATTTATTCATTTTGTTATAATTTAACTTTCGTCAACATTTAATATAATTCAATAGTAATGGGTTGATATGCTAATTTAGCAACGCCTGTGCCGCCATCTATTTTCCTTTTTTCTTCTATATAAGCTGATTCAGCTTAGAGTATGTCAGTGGTGTGGCTCTGCTCTAGAGTGCTGTCTGTTCTATATTTTAATTTTCTCTGCATAAGGACCACCACCGTGCAAATCCTCTGCATTGGTGGATCGATCGGAGGAGGGAGGGTGAATTGGTACTTCGATCTTTTCACCATGGCGACGATTTGTATAGCGATTGAAATGCAGCGATTCCATGACCATTATTGGCCTCGTGGTCCTCTGTCGATATGGGGCATGATGGTCAGTCTATTTTATTTTAATTTATTTTGATTTTGTTACCGTTTGGTAGTTCCTTTAACCCTCTTTTGGTGATATTTCACGTTTTTCGGAACTGGTACCTCTCAGGGGGGGGTACTGCTAAATTAATATGTAATTGGCATTATCCTAAATTTTGTATAGTTTTTGTTAATTGGATTTTAAGTTTGAAATTATACAAGGGTTTCTGGGCTACTATTTATATCTATTCTTTCTTTTCATTCGTTTGTTTATTTGGGTTAATTTTATGTTAATTTTCGCTCTACAGTTTTTGCCATACTACTGGCTTACGTTTTATTTTATTTAATTTAAAATATTGGAGATATATATATATACCTTTTTAATATTTTCCAGCTTTCTGTTAAAAATGGGAATTCTGTAATTTTTTGTTTGTGATTGTATAGCTGCTAGCTATCTGGATTTATGATGGTGATATTTTTTAACTATTCTCTCACCCACCATCTCCACATATTTTTACTCCATCTTTTCACAAAAATAAAAAATAAATAAAAAATAAAATAAATAAAAAATCTGCAGATACGTTAATGAATTGGCCAACAGGTGTAATAGTCTGGTTTGCATAAAATATGTGAAATGCACACTACAGAATGTTAGAATTTTTTTTTTTTTTTTTTTTTTTGTGAAAAGATGGAGTAAAAATTGTTGAGATGGTGGATGGGAGAATAGGTAAAAAATATCTCCATCATAAATCCAGATAGCTGGCAGCTATACAGTCACAAACAAAAAATTACAGAATTCCCTTTTCTTTATGTGTTGTGTAAAGCTAAATTTAATTTAATAATATCCTTCAGTAAGGTGCCAAAGAAATCTGAATTTTTTTTTTTTTTTTCAGAAAATTCAGAAAATCCTAGATATATGAAGAAGATCATATACCTAGGATTTTCTGAATCTGGAAAAGTTAATGTATTCACTTTATGTACTGTATGTATGAGGGATGATCATTTAATTCAAATTAATTCGGAAGATTGAATAAGATTTTTGACTTCCCGCCTTAAACACTGATATGTGAAAAGATATGCGTGATCACCAGATGCATAAGTTTCCTAAACATATACCTAAATAAGTCCTTTAATTTATTCTTAATTATGACTTCCTTGTAATAACAGTGAGGAAATATGGCATTATAGGTGCAAGAAATGGGAACCCAGTCATTCATGACTGATAGAATAATAGTGTGAAGGAAAGATGCACCATACTTTCCTTCAAATGCTAAATGGTTCATGTTGTTAGGCATGCTCAAAAATCGGAGAGCGAGATTCCCAAGAATGACATTTACAAGGGGTGATAATTTAATTTGTGGATTGATGCAAGATTTTGTTTACTGCAGAAACTTTCCATAACTGCCACTAGAGGCTAAAGAGAGTTTTTTTTAGCCACGTCATCAAAGATTGTTTTAAAGCAAGTATCATGTAGGACATGCAGATTGAAGAGCAACCTGTGATTCTTTATTGTGTCAGACTTAAATGTATCGAAAACAGTTGAAGAAATGATTTATGCATATGTAATGAGTGTCTTGGTAGGATGGCCATATTCCGATGTGACTGAACTTTCTGGTGTGAAGTGGTTTGTCCATCAAAACAATGCCAGGCCCCATATGGCTAATATTGTGCAGCCAGTGATCACTGCATCTTATGCACCAGACTTAGCCCCGTGTGATTTCTTCCTGTTTCCATGTCTGAAGAAAGCTTTGAAAGGTAAGTGTTTCGTGTCTGACACAACGATGCTTGAAAAGCCACAACAGAAACACTTTGCAGTCTTTCGAAAAATGGCTTGCAAGAAGCATTTAATGAGTGGGTATGACAGTGGCTAAAGTATGTAAAATTCAAGGGAGAGTATTTCGAGAAGGAGAAATCCACAGAAAATTCAGATGATGACAATTAAGATAAGATCTTGCGCCAGTTTGTGAATTAAATGATCACCCCTCATAGATGCGATTTTACAAGTGGTGGGAAATGTAATCAGACATTTGTAATCAAATAAGCAGAAGCACAATCTGCAGTGCATGGAAAGGAATGTTTCAGAGTGTACATGCATGCTGAATAGTTATTCACATTGTTCTCATAGAATATTATCTTCCTCTGTGCTGTGCTGATCATTCATAGGTGAATCATTCAGAAATATCCTTTCCAATAGTAAAACAGGGGAGGAGTGATTGTGAAAGAACAAAACAACAGGTATTGTTATTGAAACTGAACAGAGTAGGGAAGAATCAATGATGCTTTGAAAAAAGTGCAATTTTTCTTGCTACTGATGGCAACAATCAAGCTGATTCCATGCTATATCCCATTGTGGTGACCTTTCCTACAAAAAAAATAAACCTTCAAATTTAAAGCAGCTTGCTCTTAATACCAGCTTTATAAGGTAACTTTACAGTATGACAAACAGCAGCTACTGTTTGTGGGACAATCACCTCAGTATCTCCTGCCATTATATGCAAATATGTAAATAGTGGAAAGGCAGTTACAAGGAGCCATTACCTAAATTGTTACTTGGATGAAACATTGGCTTCTACTTCTCACATACAAGAATTACATTAATATGTATATCCTTATGTAATTCTTGTACATTGTATAATTTTTATATATTTTGTACAGCAGTTAATACAGATTAATGACATTTCACTTTTACAAATAATTATTTGCAAATTCACTTTTCACTTTTGTTATAACAAAAGTGAAATCATTAGCTCAAGTCAAAAACAGCCCTACTGGACAATGTCATATTAAGTGACAAGGAATATTTTCACGTGAATGAATAACCCTCCCACCAGAAACTGTGTTCTAGGGGCAATATAATCCTCATTTCACAATTAATGCTCTTTCTCAGACATCTAAAAATAGTTAGTAGTGATGGTATTCATGAAATAGTTAATAGTGATGGTATTCATGAAATAGTTAATAGTGATGGTATTCATGAAACACTGTTTTGGGGTTAGTATTCTTTAAAAGTGCCGTGAATGCTACTGATATTTTCAGTTTTTGCATAACAACATTGCATGTTAGAGCCATTTTTGATAATATCTATCTTTTGATAATATCTATTGAGTATGTAAATTAGTTTTACATACAGCTGGATTACACACACATCTTATTAACATTTTGATACTGTGCATTTGCTATGATAATCAAAAATTCAAATCGAGAGATGGGACATTTGCATCTCATCTATGGACTTGCTAGATGCAATGCAGCTGAGGCAAGACATTTCAATGCAGAAAACTTCCCTAACTGTCATGTGCCAAATAAGACCTTTCGGAGAATACATGAATGCCTTGCGGAAATTGGTCCTTTATACAATGAGTTTCAGATTGTGGTAGACTCATCAGCAGCAGAACAGCAAATTCTGGAACTTTTAAGTGGGAACAGAAGTCTATGATGTGGCATTGCAGGGCTTATATTCAGGTGCACAGTAGTCATTTTGAGCATTTCCTGTAAACATAAACAGACAGTTGCTGGAACACAAAAATGGTTGTAACTAGGAAACAAGGCAAAATCAGACCTATGATTACGTGAACTTTTTTTATTGTTTTAGGTCATAAATTAATTAACCTTGGAAGCTACTAGGCTTTTCATACCAACTAAGAAATGCTGTTCAAGGTTTAGGCCTAAATGGATGTCAGAGAAACTAAGAGACTGATGGCAGAGAAGAAAAATGCATGGGATGCATATAAATTGTCAGGAGACATAGATGCCTATGATAGTCACAAAGGAGGTTAGGCAAGCAACGACAGATTATGAGAAATCTTTGGCAAAGGATGCAAAGAAAAACAGTAAAGACTACTTATGTAAACTCTAGAAGAAAGAGATGAATCAGAATAGTCCACTTGATATCGATGATTCGATTGTTGATGATTCTGCTCAGGCAGCTGACAAACTGAATGAATATTTTTCATCTACATTCATACGTGAGGAGTTCAGCAAAGTGGAAGAGAAATTATTGAAGTTAAACATAAGAAAAGCATCTGGGGTGGATGGGATTTATCCAGTTATATTAAAGGAGATGGTAAAGGAAGTAGACAAACCCTAAGCCATAATTATGAGAGCATCCATGGACTGGACATGTACAAATGTATCCCCAATTCACAAAGGGGGATCGAAAGGTGACACAAGTAATTACTGACCTGATAATTTTACTTCTGTTCCAGGGAAAATAATGGAGTCACTGGTTAAAGAAGCACTGCCGGATCATCTAGACAAGACTGCAGATATATTTAAACGCAGCATGGATTTTTAGCATTAGCATTAGTAGAGGCATATGGTGCAAGAAAGCAAGCTTATGCAGCATCAGCCAAAAAAAAAAAAAAATCCGCTCCCATTTCACCCCTCCATTCATTTCAAATACCTGTCCAGCTCAGCCTTAAATTTATTTAGGTGTCAACTTCCACAACAAAAGATGGAAGACTGTTCCACCAATCAACTACCCACTGGCTAAAGGCAAACCTCTGCACATCTATCCTACAACTGTCTCTCCTCAATTTGAATTTATGCCCTCTCAGGTGATTATTCTGAGCAAGAGGAAGAATCCCATCAGCATTGAGCATGCTCAAACCATTCAAGGCTTTATACACCTCAATCAGATCACCTCGCAGGTGTCTAGTCTCCAGACACTGTAATTTGCAAAACTTAAGCCTTTCTTCATAAGAGCAACCCTTTGTTCCATTCACTAATCTTATTGCCCTTCTCTGTACTTGTTCCAGCAGCTCTACGTCCTTCTTAAAATGGGGCCTCCAGACCTGTATATAGTACTCAAGGTGTGGCCTGACTGTTGCCTTATACAAGGGGATAATCACCTCTTTATCCCTGCTAGAAAAATTCCTGTATATCATTGACAAGACACCATGAGCTGCTCTTGCAGACTGTCTGCACTGCTCAGAAAACTTCATATCTGCCTGCACAATTATCCCCAGGTCCTTTTCATTCTCTACCACAGAGTTACTCTGGGATTACTTCTTCCCATATGTAGTACTTTACATTTGTCAAAAACAAATTTGTTAAGATGAAGTTTTGTCTGACCAATTCGATTGGATACTACAATTTGGTCACAAAGGAACTGGATGCAAAAAAATAATTTTGATATCATATATTGGATTTTAGGAAATCTTTTAATACTGTTGCACATGGAAGACTGCTGTCTAAGTTGTAGCTGTATGGCATTAAGGGCAAGTTGCTGCTATGGATTAGGAGATGGTTGAGTGTGAGAAGACAGAGAGTGGTAATCAATGGACATTGCTCTTTGTAGACTAATTTTATTAGTGAAGTGCCCCAGTGATCCTTGTTGAGCCAGTTTTTGTTTTCTATATTTATCAATGATATTGATGAATACAAAGGTTGCAGATGAATACAAAGGTTGGCAGCATTGGTAATGAAAGTAATGACAATATGCCTGCAACAGGATCTAGAAAAGTTGGGCAGATGGGCTGAGAAGTGGCAAATGAAGTTTAACATTGACAAATTCAAAGTGCTGCATATGAGTAGCAGTAACCCCAGAGTAACATACAAACTGTGCGGTACTGCTCTCATCTTAGTGGAGAATGAAAAAGACCTGGGGGTAATTGTGCAGTCAGATATGAAGTTTTCTGAACAATGCAGACAGGCTGCAAGAGTAGCTCATGGGGTCTTGTCACTGATATATAGCAGGAGTGGCCAACTTAATTTGTGATGCAATCTACTTTTTTCCTTCAAAATGTGCTGTGATCTACTATCCCAAAAATTTCATTGCACAAGGTGCACAAATTGAGGGATGACTGTATATTTAAAATTCATTGTGTTCAACTGAAATTAAAGCTGCGATCGATTGGTAGATTGCGATCAACTTGTTGGCCACCGCTGCTATATATCAGGGGTGGCCAATGAGTCGATCGCGATCTACCAGTTGATCGTGGATTTAATTTTGGTCAATCACGACGAATTTTAAATTTATATAAAAAATGGATTAATGAAAATATAAATATTATTATTATTCGCTCCACTGCATATGCTTATTACAAATACATTGAACCACGTGACTACTCTTGTCGCCACGCAGCAGCTAGGCTTGTCTAGTGAAAATTCACGCAGTTACATTGTGGAGAGCGCAGTGTGTGTGTCAAATTCTTATTTAGCTTACTTAATATTAAAAACTGGACAGTACTTATACGATAACTTTAATACCCTTTGATTTAAAATGAACACTATGAAAAAGAGTAAAATGTATCACTTTCATCAAGAGCGGGAACTAGAATACTTTTTTGTAATGATTATCATGCTACATTAAAAAAAAAAGGTAAAGTGCAGCCACTATCAACCCACTGCAGGATCTAAGCCTCCTCAACAATTCATGCTGAGGGAAATGGACCATAATCTGCCACGCTGGTCCAGTACGGGTTGGCAGATCGACCGTATTCAGCAGTCAGGGGCTTGAATCCCTGTCTACTCAAAGAGCGTGCGTTACTGCATTCCCGCTCCTGACCACTCGGCTATGGAGGCTGTTTCATGCTCCATTATGATGCTACAACAGGATCTATAAATTTTTAAATTCAATACAGTGGAACCACCTGATGATGTTACCAACAGCAAATTCTAAGTGGGAAGCATTCAAGGAAGTAATCTTGGAAGCTACTAGGCTTTTTGTTCCAAATAAGAAATACTGGTCAAAATTTAGGGCCAAATGGATGTGAGATGAACTAATGAGAATCTAGAACAGTATTTCTTATAAGCTAGTCTGTAATCAAGTAACAAAGGAGGAGGAGGAGGTTAGGCAAGTGAAGGCAGATTGTGAGAAACCTTTAGCAAAGGATGCAAAAAAAAAAAACCAGCAAAGATTTCTTTACTTATATAAACAGTAAAAGGAAGGGGATGAATCAGATTGGTCCACTTGATATCAATGGTTTAACTAGATGATCATTCTCAGATAGCTGCCAAACTAAATGAGTATTTTGCATCTACATTTTGCATTTGCATTTTGCATGACACACGAGGAGTCATTCAAGGAGGAGAGGGCCAGATGTTTATCCAAGTGTAACATGGAGTTAAATGATTTTGTAATAACTGAGAGAAAAGTAATAACTGAGAGCTTTTGTAATAACAGAGGAGAAATTGTTGAAGGTAAACATAAGAAAAGCAACCTGGGGTGGATGGGATCTATCCAGTTATATTAAAGGAGGTGGCAAAGGAATTAAGCAAAACCTTAGCCACAATGATGAGAGCAGCCTTGGACTCAGGGGAATTCCCCACAGACTGGAGATGCATAAATCTATTTCCAATTCACAAAGGGAGATCAAAGGGTGACACCAGTAGTTACAGACCTGTTAGTTTGACTTCTTTTCCAGGGAAAATAATGGAGTCACTGGCTAAAGAAGAATTGTAGGATCATATAGATGAGATTGCAGTAATAATTCAGACATAGCATGGGTTTGTTAAGGGGAAGTCTTGTCTGACCAATTTGATACTATGACGTGGTTACAAAGGAACTGGATGCAAAAGATAATTTTGATATCATATATTTGGATTTCAGAAAGCTTTTGATACTGTTGTACATGGAAGACTACTGTACAGATTGGAGCAGTATGGCATTAAGAGCAAGTTTCTGCAATGGATAAAAGGATGGTTGAGTGGTAGAAGACAGAGAGTGGTAATCAATGGACATAGCTCTTCATGGGCTAATGTTATTAGTGGTGTCCCCCAGCATTCATTGTTCGGGCCATTGTTCTTTTGTATATTTATGAATGATATTGATGAAAGTATATCAAGCTTAATGTCAAAGTTTGCAGATGATACAAAGTTTGGCAGGGTTGTTAATAACAGTAATGACAGTATGATGCTACAATAGGATCTATAAAAGTTGGGCAGATGAGCTGAGAAGTGGCAACTGAAATTTAACATTGACAAATGCAAAGTACTGCATATGGATAGCAGTAACCCGAGAGTAACATACCAACTGGATGGTGTTACACTCAGGGTAGTGGAGAATGAAAGAGACCTAAGAGTCATTGTGCAGTCAGGTATGAAATTTTCTGAGCAGCGCAGATTTTCTGCCAGAGTAGGTCATTTTGTCAGTGATAGTTGGGAATTTTGTGAGCAGGGAAAAGGAGGTGGTTATTCCCTTGTATAAGACAATGGTTGGATCACACCTTGAATACTGCATACAGGTTTCGATGTCACATTTTAGGAAAGATGTAGAGTTGCTAGAATGAGTACAGAGAAGGGCAACAAGACTGGGGATGGGAACAAAGGAGGGGTGCTCTTATGAAGAAAGGCTTAATTTCTGTAAATTGCAGTGTCTGGAGACTAGGCACCTGTGCGGCAATCTGATCTATGTGTATAAGGCTTGAATGGATTGAGCAGGCTCAGTGCTGATAGGATTCTTTCTCTTGCTCAGATTAAAAACCTGAAGGGGCATAAACTGAAATTGAGGAAAGACAGTTGTCGAATAGATGTGTGGAAATTTTCCTTTAGCCAGCGGGGCATTGATTGCTGGAACAAACTTCCATCTCTCGTTGTGGAAATCGATAGCTTAAATAAATTCAAGGCAGAACTAGACAAGCATATGGCATGAATGGGTGGGTGAAATGGGAAGTTTTTTTTTTTTTTTTTTTGCCTGTTGCTGTATAAGCTTGCTTTCTTGCATTATATGCCTCTACTAATGCTAATGCTAATAAATTGGTTTGTCTATAAATAATTCTTCAATATGTAAGTACATTTGATATCAGAGAAATGGCGGTTTCAAAAGTTTACTGTTCAAGAGCTTCAAAGGTAAACCTGAAAACATAATACCTGAAGAATTCTGTGAACTGCTTTTACCAGATAAAGAAGACTAACAAATCCTTTATTAAAAAGTAAGAAACAATGTATTTTTGTGTAAAGATGAATATTTAATAAATTTTAAATATATTGCTATTAATTCATGTCTTTCTGACCCTTTGTATTTGTCAGGGTTTCCCAAATGTTTTCGAACTACCGCCCCCCCCCCCTTTTAGGACATATATTTCATGATTCCCCCCCCATAAAGTCAGTTAAAAATGATACATTGAAAATTAAATTTTAATAAAAAACTATTTAAAATTTAAGCATTTATTTTATAAACAAAAATATAATTGTACAACAGTAAAAGTACTTGATTTATTAATATGAAAATAATTAATGTGTAGGAGCGGTCAACTTCTGGCTTAATATTAGTAAGCAGCATTCTTAAATCACCCCATTCCACTATTTGTAGTAGGTTTCTCTTTTTCGTCAAAAGGCACTAAATCCACATTCAACTAAATATGATGCTGGAAATGCAATTAGGAACTTTTTCACAACGGTCCATAATCCAGGATAAAGATTTGTAATTTGTTGCTGCAACCAGAAATGATGGTACCCATTCTTAAATTTGATCTCAAACTCTTCGTTGGTTTTTAATTCAATCAATTCTTCTTGTAATTGCAGTACTGTTTCTTGAAAATGGGTCTAAAACACATTCTGGAATCTTTATGGTGAGAATATCTTCAAATCATTTGGAAAAGTCCTTATGTAACTCTTCTGAATGATGACAGTAGACTTGAATGTCATCATCATGTATTTCTGTCATTTCCTTGTGTGCTGAAAGACTCGGAAACTGGTAAAATTCCCCATATCCCAAATTGCGTTTGAACAGAACAAACTTTGAAACAAATGCAGATATAAAAGCCTTCGTTTTTATCAAATTCAGTTCATCTCCTTGCAGCTGCAAATTCATTTCATATTTCATTAAACTTGAAATATAAATTTGACATATAAGCTATGTCACTTTTAAACTTTTTCAAGTTGTCTCACAGTGAAGCATCTTTGTTTTCAAAGAATTCTAAAACTGTCTCAAAAAGACTATAAAAGCGACTCAGACAGTAGCCCTTCCACAACCAGCGAACTTCAGTGTGGAGTAGCAAATGATTAAATTCTTCATCATTTTGTATGTACAACAACTGGCTGAATAATCTGTCATTGAGAGAATTGTTTCTGATTTTATTAATTGCTGTAATGACGTATTGCAATGAGCGATGCAAGCGATCACTTAAGTTTTTTTGCAACTGAATGTTGTCGAATCACGCAATGCACCGCCATTACATTCAGCACCGACTTTTTTAAGTGTGCAATGAATCCACGATGGCAGCTCACCATCGACGGAGCTCCATCAGTTGCAGCTATCATTATATTCGTAAGAGGAATCTCCTTTTCTTTAAATAAACTCTTCCACAGCAAGAAATACGACTCTCCTTTAGTATCTGTTACCAAATGTCTGGCAAATAATAACTCAAGTTAATTTTTCTTCTTTTATAAACCAAATGTAAGCTAACAGTAAGGCTTCATTTCCTGGTAGAGTTGATTCATCCAGTTTTAACAAAAATTGGGTAGCCCTCAAAAAATTGCATAATGTCTTCCACATCCTTGCCCATTTCATCAATTCGTCGTTGTACTGTATTATTGCTCAAAGGAAATTTCTTGATTATGTCAGTCGCTGGCTTGTGCAACACGGTATATGGAATTTCACTAACAGCCGGTAGAATTAATTCTTCGCCAATAGTATGTGGCTTTCCATATTCGGAAATCAGTAATGAAATGTAATACTTGACAACGTCGGCTGTTTGCAAAATTTGTCTTGAAGTTCTTGAAAATAAGATAAATCTTATCAGCATGAATAAGATAAGTCTTGTCAGCATGAATTTTTTTCAAGTGCTCTCCTAATCTTGAAGGTTTCAAAGATTCATTGGAAAACACTTTGGCAAATCAGGCACATTGGTAATAGCTTGTTTGCAGATGACAAAATGAAGCTATATTTTAAATATCTGATATTATACTGCCTACATTTCTTCTCTGATTCTGCCATGGTTATATCTGTTAAAAAAAAAAAAATAATATATATATATATTTTTTTTTATGAAAACCCGGAGCACGAGAGGTATTACAACCTATAGTACTTAGTACCGTGCTTGGGTTGGAGGTTGAAAAACAAAAGAAGATATTTGTTGATGTTAGGCTTGAACTTCTGTAGACTGTAATTTTCAGGAAATATGTATGAAGGAAGGTTTTTCCAGAAAACGGCAGTTGAATGAATAAATGAGGAAGATAAAAAGAAGTTGATTCTGTGAGTTTGAAGTTGGACAGTAAATGGATGTTGGCGCACGTGTTTGGACTGTTTTGAAAGAGAGAGAGTGGTGGGAATTATAGAAGCCAATTCAGAAGAACAGTGCCCATGGAAGTATTTGTAGAAAAGGCATGCAGCAGAAACAGTATGTCTATGAGACAGCGAGTGGAGAGACTCTATTAGAGAGGAGTCATCAATTAACCTAACTGCTCTCTTCTGAATGGAATCTAGAAGCCTGAGAGAGGTTTTGGGGGCACCACCCCAGATGTGGGAACCATATTCCACAGTAGGGCGGATTTATGATTTGTACAGAGTGAACAACTGTTTGGAAGAAAAGTAACGCTGAGAGCGAAAAAGAAAACCAAGTTTTTTAGATGCAGAGGAAGCAATATTTGTAATGTGCTTGTGTCAAGAGAGATTAGAAGTCAGGGTAATCCCCAAAAGAGATATATCATTTTGTCTAGAAATTGGAGCGTCACCAAAGATAAGCATAGGCGCAGAAGATATATCTATATTATTATTAATTATTAATTATTTATTTTATATATTATTTATTAAATAAGATAACGCTATCACTGCACTTAACGCTGGTGACAGTTTTACGAACAACCACTAATTTCTCTAATAATTTCATATTGAACTGATCAGGCTCTCCAATAGTTATTACCAAAATTCTACAAAGAAAGAAAAAAAATGTACTTACGAATCTGGTAGGTAGAGTAATAATAACAAACACGAATAACAATACGTAGCACACTATGTATTGCTGCTACCGCCATGTGGAGAATGGTGCAAAAGGGTGTAGTAGTAATGGCAATAGCACATACACAGCATCAAAGAGTACAAGGTCTGTATATACAAACCCGGCGGACGTGCACCGATTGATTGAAGGCTAGCCTCAGGAAAGATTATATTTATAATATTCTGCACTGGACTTGCCAGAACGCTCATCACATCGTGCACGTTTAGTCCTGTTTAATCATCCCAAAGAACGAAACACTGGACTTGACAGAACCTGTGCGAGCGCTAGCCTCATCACGTGTGTTTAGTGCTGTTTAGTCTGCTTGATTCTTACGGTTATGACTTGCGTGTTTTCTCGCCATGTTACATCGAATGTGAGAAGCACTATTTCGATATACCTCCTACACATAAAGTTGTATGCTTGAAAAGCTGATTTCACAGTAGAGCTGCGTGAAGTTTAATGGTAAGCTTTTTGTTTAAAAATAAATTTATGTTGGTTTAGTTGTGATTAAATTAGTTAAATAAGTTAATAGAATTCTTTAAATCAGAAAAATGGAAAATATTTGAATTTCAAACAGTTCTGCTATAAAATCAGCTTTTCAGACATATAACTTTATGCGTAGGAGGTATCGATTTGTATTCTTTGCCCCTTTTGAGCAGCCTTGTGTCCCCTTGCCTTCCCCCCCCCCCCCACTGACCTCTTGCCTTCCAGCGCTGTTTTGAGTTTTCTAGTGCCCCCAATGGGACTGTAGCACCCACTTTGGGAATCACTGGTGTATATCTTTAATTCAAATTTAGGATTTTATAGTTAGCCTTAAAATTTCAGATAATATTTTAGTGGTTCAAAGGTTGATTTATACACCCAAATATATAATAATTTAAAATTCTGAAAACTTGTAGTTCATTGAGGTATAATATTATGTTATTTTTTAAAAACATTTTATAAAACATTTTAAGTGCATTGTTTTCTTATTTCCAGAATACTATCAAGAACAATTGGAGCAACTAAAGTTTACTCATGCTCATGAAATAATTTCTCTTACTGAAAAATTAGGCCAAGCTCATCAAGAGGAAATCGATGAAAGTAAGGTCATTCACATAATTTCAAGTGTTTTCTTTCATTATGTTTTTCTATATAATATAATTATATACACGGTATATTGCCAAAAGTATCTGGATACCCCTGAAATTTATGAAGAATGAACAATACTTACCATCCACATGTCAAGAAGTGATTACAGGATGCTGTATTAACAGTCAGTTTGTTCATGTCATTGAACCAAAATCACAATACCCTACATCAACAGTAGTTGGAAAATCTCTTGGTAGACAACAGAAATTGACACTAGACCAGAGGGTGCTCAGAACATTGGTATAGTTCCCATCAGTCCTCATCAAATACTGTCAAGTTCAGGGAGGCCACAGGAACTAATATTAGTACAAGGATAACTTACCCCAGGGGCTCTCATCTGGTGAGTATGAGCTTGGCACAACCAGAGTCCTGGGCTGGATATCATCATTCTTCTCTTTCTTGGTGATTCCCTTCTACTTCTGACTCTTGTTTTTTTTTTTTCTCTCTCTCTCAGGGTAATTCAAAAAAAAAAATATTTTTTTTTTTTGGCCTGTGCAGCATAAGCCTCAGGTTTCCTTGCACCATATGTCTAATAATAATAATAATAACAAGGAAATACCAGTTGATCGAAGAAAGTGTACCGTACTACAAATACAAACCACAGGCAGTACTAGCGACCCCAACCCACAAGCTGAACTGGGACCGCGCCATAATAACAGATAGGACAATCCCACACAACAGACTGGACATAACCCTTGTGGACAAGAAGGAAAAGGCTTACTATCTGATTGACATAGTGGTACCCAACACAGGCAACCTGCAGAAAACCCATGGGGAAAAAATCGCGAAGTACATGAACCTAAGACAGGAGATCAAAGAGAGGTGGCATATGCAATAAGTAACAACCATCCCAATCATCATGTCAACCACAGGTATGGTGCCAAAGACCCTACATAACAGCCTAGCAGAAATAGGTCTCCTAGTGAACACCTATAAGGAACTCCAGAAAGCCGCAATCCTGAACACCCGAAGGATAGTCAGAGAGTTCCTCGAACAACAGTAACACCAGACATGACAACAACCACCCTGTGTACTTGGTAGCAATATCATCACGAGGTGGCACCTCCAATCAGGGAGAAATAATATAAGAGCAATAATAATAATAATAATAATAATATGGAGCTGCTTAGCATTGGATTTCATAGAAGAGCTAGATCACACAAATGAAACATCACAGTACACAGCATCAACTTGTCTATTGCATAACTTATCATAATTGATGCCCAGAATGTTGAAAAGTTGCATTTGAGTCTGAACGATGCCTTGGGAATATTATTTACTAGAGTCTGTCATCTCAGCTGCAAAGTTTGGCAGAGGTGATCTCAGAGATCACCTAGGGTTGTTTCTTCATGGTTTCAGCTTGGAACATTGTCATTCTTGGAAAAAATGAATGCCATTGGGTACATTGACATTCTGGATAGTTCTGCACTGTGAGCAGTATGGGGAGGGTCCTTTTGTTTTAGCATGACAGTGCACTTTGTTATGCTCATATCTTCAAGCAAGTCTGTTGTGACTTGCTTGAAGATATGAGCATGCAAAAGCTTCCTTGGTCTCCTAAGAAGTTTTGATCTTAATCCCACTGAACATCTTTGTGATGAACTAGAATATCAGTTTCAGGCCAGGCCAATATGCCAGCAATCAGTGGCTGAAACTGACTGCTATGTTAAAGGAGGAATGGGCCAAAATACCATTTTCCTGTTATCAAAAATTAGTTCATAGCCTACTAATAGGGATACAATGAGTGTAATTTAGGCCAGAGGTGAGCCTTTATGTTATTAAATATTGTATCATTGAAACTTTATTATATGCTATTTAATCATGTATTGGTCCCTTTGATTCTTTGTTCATTTTCAGTTAATATTATTATTTATACAAAATTTAATAACATATTGATCCAAAAGTAACCACAAACTTTGCAGATGTTCTGTTACTTTGGCGGTAATACAAGACTTAGAAGATGCAGACTATGCATGTCATAAATTGTTTGAAGAATATAAACGATGGGGTCTAAATCAGTTTTCAATTTTAGCAAGACTGAAATTTTGTCTTCAGGATCGGGACACATTCTAATATTGAAGGTTTTAAAATCAAACAAGTCGATAAATTCAAATATTTGGGAGCAATCTTACAAAGTGACAGATCATCCCAAGCAGAGATCAATAAGAGAATTGCAGATGGCAGAAAGGCTATTGGCATGTTAAATTCTGTTCTATGGAGCAGAAATATTCTAAATAAAACAAAGAAACTCATTTAAAATGATTGTACATAGTTTTTTATTGTATGCAGCTGAAACCTGGACGTTGAATAGGCGAGGGGAAAACAAATTGCTCTCCACAGAAATGGATTTTTGGAGATGCTTGGCAAGAACTTCAGAAGAGACAGAAAACGGAATGAAGACATAAGAGAGAAAATGGAAGTGAAAATGGAGTGAGAAAAGGGAAGTGAAAAAATGGAAGGCAAAGGAAAGCATTTAACATGGCATGGACATGTAAAACAGATGCAAGAAACCAGATATCCAAAGGCTATCCCAGAATGGATACCTCCAGGAAAAAGGAGAAGAGGAAGATGTAGGAGGACATGGATGGATGGAGTATGGGAGCACATGGCAGCCCAAGGTTTAATTGACTGACCAAGACACCTTGAACTGCACTTTATGACAGGAAAAAATTCCTACCAAAAAATAACTTGTAGGCTGAGGAAACCATTGTAAATGGAAACACTCCTCTTGAAGAAGAAGATATAATTAAAATGATGCATCAGAACTACCTTGGTAGTAGAAATGATGCATGTGTGCGCGTGCGTGCGTGCGCATTACCCATGAATAAACAAACTCCTTCAACTTTTTAAATTGTATAACATCACCAGAAAAGGTGAATCTATACAAAGCTTTGTTTCTTCTCATCAGCTGGCATGTGGTTTCTGTTAATGAACGTATGCCAAACTGTGAATAATGTAATTTCAATAAGTTAACAGCCAAGCTGTGTATGGAACTGATCTGTTTATATTTATGGTTATGTGTTTAAATTTACTCTTAACTCCCAGAACTGGGCTGCATTTGCTATATGCAGTACGATACTATATAATATTGGTGTAAATACACCATGGTTATCTCATAAAAATAAGCTACAATCGTGTAAAGGCATCGATTTAATTGTATCTCATATTGTGACTACCTTCACAACTAATTACCACGTATTGCACTACCTCGAATAGGTAGCGCTTCACTAATAGAGTGGGCACCACCACCCAGATGGCACCTTTTCAAGGCTTGTTGGCCTATTGTCGGTGGGTGAGCAGGTACCCTGGTACTAATTGGCAGTAATTGCAATTACATAAAATTTATACACTTTTCTGCATTTAGTTTTTATCATGAAGATCATTCTGCTCTGACAGAAGATTGAGGCCAAGTAATCAGAACGTTCAGTTTAGAGACAAATGCTATTATCCATGGTTCTATCTTAGTTGCCAATATCACTTTCAGTTGTATAACATTACCTGAAAATGTGAATCCATTCTATATTTAAAAAGTCTGAGGAACTGTCAGGCTAGGACAGCTGTTTCAAAGCTTGTTGGTTCCTTGTTTGCTGCGCTGCATAGAGATAATGCAGCTAAGTTCAAGATTTTAAAAGTGCACATAACTGTTATTATGTATCCAAATGAAAGTTTTACTCCTATAGATCACTTGGCTGTTCACAGAGAACTTATTCACAGTTTGGCATATGTCTGATAATAGTGGATACCTGCTAGACAATGGGAAGCCAGTAAGCATTGAAACAGCTGTCCTGGGTGTCTCTGATTTTTAAATATGCAGTGGATTCACCTGAAAAGCTGAATCCCATGCACATTAAAAATTTCAAAAGCTTAACTTGGGGGAGATCCATGAATAACAGTATTTGTCTCTATTTTAACATAAGTCCAAGTCTTAGTGCTGAGTACTCACTCTCAGTCTTCAGTGGGAGCAGAATAATCCCCATGATTGAAATTACTAGTGATTTGGTAAACTGGTGAGTAGAATTTTTTAAACTAGTTTCTTCTGTATAATTTTATGTCTCTTATTTACCTTGCAGTAAAAAACAAGCACAGTGCAGAATTAACTGAAGCTGATACTCTTCAAAAAGAGCAGGTACCTTTTCTATAGTTTGGTCTTGTTTGACAAAAAATAACTATTACTATAGTTTAGCTTCCTTTGACCAAATATTAAAAATTAATAGCCTGACTTAGTAATCTTTATTTTATACTGATGTTTTCAGCCAATTATTTTTGATTAGCTGATTTTTTGAGATTCCATAAAAGTAACTTAAATGGTATTGTTGGCATAAATTAGTGTTCTGCAGTCAAATATATTATTGCATAAAAATTGCTGACATTCACTGGACACTTTAACATAAACGATTAACAGCCTTTCCACTGACTGCGACTTATTAAATACATTAAGACCGTGATATTATGGCAAATGATGTAAAGAATATACAAGCATTTACAAAAAAAATTCCTTTTACAAAAAATTTATATCTGTGGACTAACTCCAACTGGGACCACTGTTGTTCCTGATTTTCTATTAAATGACATCAATGAAGGGATAGAGTTGTAATTTAAAAATTTGCCGTTGATGTCAAGATTGAGAGAATGGTTAATGATCAGTGTAAAGCAGTGCTCCTTCTGGATGACTTAGATAGGCTTCAAGGTTCAAGGATAGTCAGAAAACTAGTAGCAGTGTTTCAATACAGAAAAATGCAAAGTCTTACATTTGGGAATGGCAATCCCAAAATAACTTTGCAAGTTGAATTAATCTTTTCACAAGAGAGAGAGAGAGAGAGAGAGAGAGAGATAGAGAGAGAGAGTGTAAATCATGGTGAGGCCCTGAGCAGCAAGGTTTTTTGAAATTTTCTGAAGTTTTGAAAAATCATAAAAGTGAAAACTCTGCATATATGCTTTTAAATAGTAATTTGTTATTGTTTTGGCTTTTGTTTTGGTAGTCCAGTATTACAGTGAAATTACCGTATTTCCCCATGTATAAGACGCACCTTTTTTCGAAAAATTTGGGGTCTAAAAACTGGGTGCATCTTATACAGTGGTTGTAGATTTTTTTTACTTGCATTTCCCGCTTTTTTGCGCTTGTTGTCTTTGCACTCATTGTTTCACATTTGTTACCGGTATGTTAGGTTACGTTTTGCCACGTCTGCCCAGAAATGGCTCAGAAAAGATTTTCATACAGTGCTGAATTCAAGTTAAAAGTGATCCAGTTTGCAAAAGTGAATGGAAATCGTGCTGCTGAACGTAAGTTTGGTCTTCCTCCAACTGAGAAAACAATCGGAGACTGGCTACGGGAAGAAGAAACCCTACTGAAAACGCCATGGCAGAAGAAGGCCATTAGAGGTAAGTCAGCAAAATGGCCTAATTTAGAGAGGGAATTGAAGATATAGATTGAGGAGCAAATGGCAATTGGAATTCCTGTGTCCACAAAGATGGTTCAGCATGAGGCAAGAAGAATTGCTGATAAAAAAAGAAGTTACTGATTTCAAAGGAGGACACAATTGGTGCTTCAGGTTCATGAAAAACGGAATGGACTAAGCATGCGTACATGCACCAGACTTGCCCAAAAGATGCCTGAAAGCTATGAGCAGAAGGTCCTTGAATTTCATCATTTTGTCATTCAATGTTGGAAGACACATCAGTTTGAGTTGGGACAGATTGCAAATATGGACAGAGTCCCTCCTTCAATTTGATGTCCCAAGTAACAGAACTGTTGATAAGAAGGGGGTGAAAACTGTAACTGTGAAGACAAGTGGACATGAAAAGAGCCATTATACAGTTGTTCTAGCTTGTTGTGCCGACGGAACCAAGCTGCCTCCTATACTGATTTTCAAACGCAAAACAATGCCAAAAGAAGACATTCCTTGGGGAGTGATTGTCCATGTTCATGACAAGGGTTGGATGGATCAGGATGGGATGAAGATCTGTTTTGAGAAAGTTTGGAGCAGGAGACCAGGTGGGCTCTTATGCAAAACCTGCCCTATTGGTGCTTGATCAGTTCAGGGCACACATAACAAAACACACAAAGAAGATTGCTGCAGAGCATAAAACAAAACTTGCCATCATACCTGAAGGCTTGACATCCCAGCTCCAACCACTTGATGTCAGCATTAACAAACCCTTCAAAGCTGCCATGAGAAACTAATGGAACCAATGGATGAAGTCTTCTGGGGACAATTTGACACCAGCAGGAAGAGTGAAGAAACTCAACTATACGAGAAATTTGTATCTGGATGAAAAGATTCTGGGATAATATCAAGATTGAGATCGTTGTCAAGTCATTTAAGAAGTGTGGCATTTCAAATGCCATAGATGGAACTGAGGATGAGGCAATATATGAAGACAGTGATTTGTCATCAGACAAAGATGAGGAGAAGCTAATGGATGGGAGTTTTGACAGTGATGAGTTGTATGAATTTTATGATGAATAAAACTTGAGTTCAATAACTTTATGTAATACATTTTTTTTCAAATTTCGGGCCCCAAAATTAAGGTGCATCTTATACATGGGAGCGTCTTATACATGGACACTGCTCATCGTGGACTAATGTTATTAGTGGAGTCCCTCTGGGTTCAGTATTGGGTCCATTATTGTTTTCTGTATTTATAAATGATATTGATGATGGTATATCAAGCTTAATGTCCAAGTTTGCAGACGATACAAAGGTTGGCAGGGTTGTTAAGGACACTAATGACAGTATACTGCTGCAACAGGATCTAGAAAAGTTCAGGAGATGGACTGAGAAGTGGCAGATGAAGTTTAACATTGACAAATATAAAGTACTACATATGGGAAACAGCAACCCCAGAGTAACGTATCAACTCTGTGGTACTACACTGACAGCGGTAGAGAATGAAAAGGACCTGGGGGTAATTGTGCAGGCAGATATGAAGTTTTCTGAGCAGTGCAGACGGGTTGCAAGAGTAGCTCATGGTGTATTATCGATGATATATAGGAATTTTTCTAGCAGGGATAAGGAGGTGATTATTCCCTTGTATAAGGCAATGGTCAGGCCACACCTAGAGTACTGTGTACAGGTCTGGAGGCTTCATTTCAAGAAGGATGTAGAGATGCTGGAACGAGTACAGAGAAGGGCAACAAGATTAGTGAATGGAACAATGGGGTGCTCTTATGAAGAAAGGCTTAAGTTTTGCAAATTACAGTGTCTGGAGACTAGGCACCAGCGACGTGATCTGATAGAGGTGTATAAAGCCTTGAATGGTTTGAGCATACTCAATGCTGATGGGATTCTTCCTCTTGCTCAGAATAATCACCTGAGAGGGCATAAATTCAAATTGAGGAAAGACAGATGTAGGATAGACGTGAGGAAATTTGCCTTTAGCCAGCGGGTGGTTGGTTGGTGGAACAGACTTCCATCCCTTGTCGTGGAAGTTGATAGCCTAAATAAGTTCAAGGCTCAGCTGGACAGGTATTTCGAACGAACAGAGGGGTGAAGTGGAAGTGGTTATTTTTTATTTATTTATTTATTTTTTTTTTTTTTTTTGGCTGATGCTGCATAAGCTTGCTTTCTTGCATCAAATGCCTCTACTAATGCTAAAAATGCTAATGGGGAAATGCGGTATGTCAAAAATGAAATTGGAATTTTAAAAATGTCACAGTAAAAGAAAAAAAAAACAGACATTGAAAAGAATTTACAAAATTGTAATAAACTTGTCATTACTTCTTTTTTAATGTAATACTATCTTTTACATCTGTTTATATATCACTTGATCTAATATAATCAACTTGTGGATCTGGAGTGAAGAAAATTTTGGCTTTTGTAAGGCAAAATTCTCTGGAATCCAGAGGATAAATAGTGAAAAAGTAAAGGGCTCAGCACTGAATCCTGAGGGACTCCACTGATAACATTAATCAAGGAATAGTGCCCATTAATAACCACTTTCTGCCTTTTGCCACTCAACCATCCCTTTATTCATAGCATTAATATTTTATCCCTTAATGCCAGACTGCACCATTTTATATAGTAGTCTTTCTTGTGGAACAACATCAAAAGCTTTACTAAAATCTAAATATATGATGTCAAAATTATTGTTTGCATCCAGTTCCATTGTTACTGCATTATAGCAGCTAATCAGATTGATCAGACAGGACTCCATCCCCACAACAAAACCCATATTTTTGTTAGTTGATTAACTGTGCCAATTGACCATTGTAGTATTTCTCCATGGCCCAGTACCTCCATTCACCTTAACATGAATTCCATTCATGTTAAGGTGAATACCTCCATGGTCCAAGGCATTATCAGTGTATGTAATAAGAGGGTGAATGCCACCATGGCTCAAGGCATTATCAGTATATGTAATAAAAGGGCAAATGCCCTGACTTGGTTGTCAGTATGTAGAGACAACATGGATAGATCCAAATGTTAGCCATATTAGTAGCTGCAGCTTTGCAGCTTTCCTTTGCATAAGATGTCAATCGTGGTAATGGTGAACTCCTGGTAGGTCCCCCCATAGCCCAGCACTCGGATCCCTTAGTTTTGATTGCCCTGAGGCGCCTCCGTAGCCAGGTGGGAAGGAGCAGCAGTGTGTAGCACACACTTCTTGATTAAACCGGGGTTCGAGCCCATCACCACCAAATACGGCGGATGCGGAAAGGTCAGGGAATGACCACCGCATATCCCCGGAGCAATATGGCCTTAGTTGCTAATGCTCCTAAAAACCAAATAACAAACAAACAATGAACTGCCCTGCAAGTTTTTGGGTGCCCTCTGACCCATCCTTTACACCAGTAAGGTTACTGAATTAATATATCAATTCGATGCTTAACTAGGATTTTTGTTAGTTGATTAACTGTGCCAATTGACCATTGTAGTATTTCTCAATCACTGGGATTCATCTTCAAAATGGGAAAGGTGTTGTGTATGGAGAATTAGTCTCTCCGGAAGGTTATCATTAGTGGAACAGTGATTTTAGAAAATCTTTTGTGGTTTTGTGCACAACATAAAGTGGAATCACTTTATGTTGTGCACAAAAAAAAAAAAAAAAAAAAAGAAGAAGAAAAAATATGCTACTTCATAATAAATTATTTTTTAAAATCACTGTTCGAAGAAGATACCATTATAACGACCTCCTTGGATGTATGTTTAGCATTAGTATTAGTAGAAGCATATGATGCAAAAAAGCAAGTTTATATAGCATCAGCCAAAGGGGGGGGGGAACCCCCTACCCATCCATTCACTTCAAATGTTTGTCTGGTCCTGCCTTGAATTTATTTAAGCTGTCAACTACGACAGTTGGAAGTTTATTCCAGCAATCAACCACCTGCTGGCTAAAAGCAAAATTTCTGCACATCTATTCTGCAACTGTCTTTCCTCAATTTGAATTTATGTCCCCTCAGGCCAACCAGGCTAGCCAGGTGGGTAAAGTGCATGCCTGGCAACCCAAAGGTCGCAGGTTCGAATCCCGCCTTGGGCTTGGATCAGAGTAAAATGCAAAAACTTTGGGTGGCACATTATGGCCACAGAAGCCGATGTGCCAACGACTAACAAAAAAAAAAAAAATTATGCAACTAATCTGGGAAAGAGGAAGAATCCCATCAACATTGAGCTTGCTTGAACAATTCAAGGCCTTATACACCTCAATCAGATCACCTTGCAGGTGCCTAGTCTTCAGACACTGCAATTTGCAGAACTTAAGCCTTTCTTTGTAAGAGCAACCATTGTTCCATTCACCAATCTCGTTGCCCTTCTTGGTACTCATTCCAACAGTTCTACATCCTTCCTAAAATGAGGCCTCCAGACCTGTATACAATACTCATGGTGTGGCCTGACCATTGCCTTATACGAGGGGATATCAAAAAGTTTGTACCCTGACCTATAAAAAAAAACCACCACAGTAGGAAGATGCCATTTTTAATATAAGTTGTCTACATATTCAATAACTAACATGTGAAATTTCATTCCGGTAGGTAATCGTACACCAGAGGTGGAGCCTGGAATCTGAGGAAGGACACTATGGTTGACAAAGTGGAGTATCGAGCAGTGAACAAGTTCCTGCATTTGCAGGGCAAAAGCTCAAGAAATTGATGAAGAAATTAAAGCTGTGTATGGGCAGAATTGTTCATCCTATGACACTGTAAAAAGGGGAAAATGGGAGTTCTAGTGCAGTGGTACAAGTGTCTTTGAAAAGCCAAGAGAAGGGAGGCCATCACAGACACTGAGATGGTTGTAAAGGTTGAGCAGCTGATGCTGAGTGACAGACATGTGACAATTAATTTCATCGCAAATGCAATGAGAATTAGTTATGGGTCTGCCCACAGCATTTTACATGCCCATCTGCACATGTCTAAGGTCTCTGCATGATGGGTTCCAAGATTGCAGAAGCCGTTGCTATTACCAACTTTGTTGCCCAGTGCAGCTTCAAACTACTGCAGCAACCATCCTATTCTTCTGACCTCGCACCATCAGACTTCTTGTTTCGTGAAATGAAGAAACTATTGTGTGGACGCCGCTTTCGTCTCAAGAAGTCATCAGTGAAGTGGAATTTTGGTTTCAGGCAACAAGTGCAGGCTTCTATGATCAAGGCATTAAACAGCTGATCCATAGCTGGGAATATACATGGAGAGTACATAGAAAAGGATTAAAGTTCCTGTGAAGTTTCGCCTCTCTAGGGCTATTATTTTTAGGTAAGAGTACGAACTTTTTGATACCCCATTGTACAAGGGGATAATCACCTCCTGATCCCTGCTAGAAAAATTCCTGTATATCATTGAAAAGACACCATGAGCTACTCTTGCAGACTGTCTGCACCGATCAGAAAACTTAATATCTGACTGCACAATTACCCCCAGGTCTTTTTCATTCTCTACCACCCTGAGTGTAGTACCACACAGTTGATACATTACTTTGGAGTTACTACTATCCATATGTAGTACTTTACATTTGTCAATGTTAAACTTCAATTGCCACATCTGAGTCCATCTGCTCAATTTTTGTAGATCCTTTTGCAGTAGCTTACTGTCATTAGTATCACTAACAACCCTGCCAACCTTCTGCAAACTTGGACATTAAGCCTGTTATACCTTCATCAATATCATTGATGAATACACAAAACAACAATGGTCCCAGCACCGAAACCTGGGGAACTCCACTAATAACATTTGTCCACATTGATTTGTCCATTTGTTCATTGATTACCACCCACTGTTGTCTCCCACTCAACCATCCCTTTATCCATAGTTGCAATTTGCTCTTAATGTCATACTGCTCCAATTTGTGTAGTAGTCTTCGAGGTGCAACAGTATCAAAAGTTTTCCTAAAATCTAAGTGCATGATATCAAAATTATTTTTTACATCCAGTTCCTTTGTGACCACATCATAGTATCCAATCAAATTGGTCAGACAAGACTTCCCCTTATTAAACCCATGCTGTGACCGAACTATAACTGCAGCCTTGTCTAAATGATCCTGCAATGCTTCTTTAACCCGTGCCTCCATTAATTTCCCCAGAACATGTTAAAATAACAGGTCTGTAATTACTTGTATCACCCTTTGATCTTCCTTTGTGAAGTGGGGCCACATTTGCACATCTCCAGTCCAGGGGACCTCCCCCCGAGTCTAAGGAATTTCTCATAATTATTGCTAATGGTTTGTTTACTTCCTTCCTTTGCTGCCGCCTTCAATATAAATGGAGAGATCACCCCCCCCCATCCCAGGTGCCGTTCTTATGTTTAACTTCAACAATTTCTTCTCCACTTTGCTCATTTAGTAATAACTTTGCAGTTATTACAAAATCATTTAGCTGCCAGAGTTTGATAAACTACTGGCATTCCCCTCCCTGAATGGCATTTCTCTCTCCATGTGTGAATGTAGATGCAAAATACTCATTCAATTTGTCAGCTACCTGAGCAAGATCCTCAACAATCAAACCATTGATATCAAATGGACCAATCTGATTCATCACTTCCTTCTAAAGTTTACATAAGTAAAGAACTCTTTGCTGTTTTTCTTTGTCTCCTTTTCCAAAGATTTCTCATAATCTGCTTTCACCTGCCTAACCTCCTTTGTAACTTGGTTACAGACCAGCTTATATCTATCATAGGCTTCTTCTGTGTCACATGTTAATTTATATGTATCCCATGCATTTTTCTTCTCTGCCATATGTCTCATTAGTTCATCTGACATCCATTTAGGCCTAAACATTGATCAATATTTCTTAGTTGGTATGAAAAGCCTAGTAGCTTCTAAGATTAATTCTTTGAATGCTTACCATTTAGAATTTGCTCTTGGTAATGTCATCAGTTGGTCCCGATGTGTAGAATTTAAAAATTGTCTCAGACCAATGTAGTCATTTTTTTTTTAAAGCAAAAACCCTTCCCTTTACCCCTGATGGTAGTTACATCTTGGAGTAAATTCCCAATCAGCACACTGTGATCATGCCACCTAGTGGTTCCTTTAGCTACAGATTCTTAATGCATTAAGAATCACTAATGATAATCAGATCAAGAGTATTACTCCCTCTATTCTTGTAAAAAAAGAATCTCAGGGAAAATTATCAATCAGTAACCATGATATATAAACTGTCTAAATCTTATATTAAATAGAATATTTTGCATCCATCCTATATTACATTTTTTTCATGTAAACCCCAAACACGAGAGGTATTAGAACCTATAGTACTTAGTACCATGCTTGCGTTGGAGGTTGAGAAGTTGAAAGAAGATATTTGTTGACAGTGGACTTGAACTTCTGTAGACTGTAATTTTCAGGAAATATGTATGAAGGAAGGTTGTTCCAGAAAACGGCAGATGAATGAATAAACAAAGAAGATGAAAAGTTGGTTCTGTGAGTTTGAAGTTAGACAGCAAATGGATGTTGGCTGGTGGGGGCACATGTTCGGACTGTTTTGAAAGAGAGAGAGCGGGAATTATAGAAGCCAATTCAGAAGAACAGTGCCCATGGAAGTATCTGTAGAAGAGGCATGCAGCAGAAACAGTACGTCTATGAAACAGCGAGTGGAGAGACTCTGTTTGAGATGAATCATTAATTAACCTAACTGCCCTCTTCTGAATGGAATCAAGAAACCTGAGAGAGGTTTTGGGGGCACCACCCCAGATGTGGGAACAATATTCCACGGCAGGGTGGATTTGCGATTTATACAGAGTGAGCAGCTGTTTGGAAGAAAAGTAATGCCGAGAGCGAAAGAGAAAACCAAGTTTTTTAGATGCAGAGGAAGTAATATTTCTATTGTGCTTGTGCCAAGAGTGATTAGAAGTCAGGGTAATCCCCAAAAGAGATATATCATTTTGCCTAGAAATCGGAGTGTCACTAAAGATAAGCATAGGAGCAGAAGAATCCTTTTTGCGAGATATAAGACAAGACTGAGTTTTAGAAGGGTTGAAATCAACTAAGTTGTCTTTGCCCAACTGGAGAATTACCTGAAGATACGCATTTAAGGAATTGGTAGCAGATTTTCGAGAAGTTGAAGCTGATTGTGCAGGACAAGATTTCTCAAAATAGAAAGTGGAATGCAATGTGCTATCATCAGTAAAACTATGGATAGGATCTCCAATCAATGGAAGAAGATCATTAATATACAAGAGGAAAAGAGTGGGGGAAAGAACTGAACCTTGGGGGGACACCGGCATTAGTGGAGAAGTTAGAAGACAGAGTGCCATCTACCATCACCTTCAGTGAGCGATCAGAGAGAAAACTGGATAACCAATTACTAAAAACAGTTGGCAAACCATAAGATGGAAGCTTGTTTAGACCTTTATGCCAAACATGATTGAAAGCCTTTGAGATGTCAAGAGCAACTACTTGTGTTTCACGGAACCTTTCCATTGAATTAGTCCATAAATGGGTAACATAAGCCAGAATATCACCAGTGGATTGACACTGACGGAATCCATACTGACGATCGTTGATCAGACAGAAGGTTTCTAGGTAGTTTAAGAGTTGGCAGTTAATTGATTTCTCCATTACTTTAAATAGAGTAGAAGTAACTGCAATGGGACGATAATTGAATGGGAGAGATTTGTCACCCTTTTTAGGAACTGGCTGGATATCCTATATTACATGCTAAAGTTAAAAAAAAAAAAAAAAAAAAAGTGTGCCTTCCTCATTATGGTTTGTTTTCTGAAATCAACATTGTTATAACAAATTTATTTGATATATATTTGAAGTAATAACCAAATTTTTGTGGAAAATTTTCCATTGGCAACCTCATTAGAGAATTATATGAACTGTTAAAAATGCATTAAATTTGGACTTTGCATCTGCTATACATTGTGTGCAAAAAGGAAAGACAAAAGCGTGCAACTCAAGGAATTATTTTTTTGAAAACCACATCATAATATCTTTCTTTGATATGTACTTGAACTAATAATATAATTTATTGGAGTATTAACTCATAGGAGTATTAACTAATAAAGATCCATGTCACATTGAAATCAGACTACTTCTTTTATGCAAAGAAAATGTGCATTGCTCATTCTGAATTATGTTTTTAAAAATACATTATTATACAACCTTTCTTTGGTGTTAATACTTTTTTTTATGCAAACAGTATTGTGTAGCATCCTTTTGTGATGTGTATGTGATAGGATAACAAAATTTAAAGGAAAATCAGCTACATTAAACTTCTAAAACTGGCAGTCACTCACTTAAAACAGAATGGAATAAATGTGATTTTTTTTAAAAACTGACTACTATAATTATAAGTACAATATTTTAGTGTTGCAGATAGCATTACTGACCATGAAAAAGACATTGATAAGAAATTTTCATAAATTTTAGGACTATTGAGTTTGTGTGATTAAATTTATAAGAATGCTAGCACAAGGTCAGACAGTTAAAATCGTTTACAATGTTTAATGTGTTCCTATGTAACCTGCAGCATGCCTGAAATTGATGAACCTGGATAATGTAAGAAAAAAGTAAACTTATAAAAATTGGAATAAGAATTAAACTTGCATAATCAATTATGCAAATGATAAAGTTCACAAGCGGCAAGAAAATGATAATAAATCTGTTCATTATTAGAGTGAGAGAATTGTAGACTATCACATGACTAGTTCATTTCCCATGCATAGAATATTAAAAACACAAAATCGAAATTCAGAGTGACACACAAATACTAAAAAATGCTTGTTGTCCCTCTTATGGGCATTTTGTCTGCTTAGTAATGAGTTGGCCCCAGGTGCCAAGGTTATTGTGATCAAGCGATTCTCTGAGCTATTTACAAAGCATTTTCTTACTGCGACAGTTCTTGTTAATTTGGAAAGTTTTTCTTACGTTTAATTGCAACTCTTACGAATTGTAAGTAAGTTACAGAAAGGAAAACCACCTTTCTTTTTTCTTTCCTTAAATTAACAAACTAACTTACACCGCTTGGTCACTCTAGCGGCACTGCTCCTGCATCCCCGTGGCAGGGCCGGTAACCTTGGCAGAAAAGGCTCTCTGTCAGGGGCTAAAAGGAGCTGACATGGATCTCAAAGATAGTTATCCATCTGTTGAGCCTCATGCCTCAACCTGTTCAAGGACAGACCAAACTGATTTTGACACCTCCCATCCTAAGAGACAAAGAACAGAGGTTTCCAAAAAGGAATCACCTCTGTTTCTTATAATACATTCCCAAACAAGTCAACCAATAGGTGCACTTTCTCCATTTCTTATCCAGAAATGCCTCGAGAATGCTGTCGGACCACCTAAAATGGTGAAAAGACTCCGTTCCGGAGATCTACTTATAGAGACTATGAATAGTAGACACTCTGAAGCCCTACTAAGAATCCCAAAATTTGCGAATATTCCTGTCACAGTAACTCCACATGCCACCCTAAATTCATCCAAAGGAGTGCTCTCTGAGTGGGACTTATTAAATGTTACTGAAGAGGAATTAATCCAAGAGCTACAAGACCAAAAAGTTATACAGGCAAAGCGAATTAAAATCAAGAAAGATGGTGAACTGGTTCCGACACGCAGTGTTATACTGACCTTTTCAACACCAATTCTTCCAGCTACAGTTAAGGCTGGATATCTGAACTGTCATATCCGACCTTATATCCCTAATCCGCTTAGGTGCTTCAAGTGCCAAAAATTTGGCCATGCCCAAACAGTGTGCCCCAACTGTGGATCCAAGGAACACACTCAGACAGACTGCCCAGCACAAACACCAGTATGTCCAAACTGTAACGGTAGTCATCCAGCTTACTCAAAAGTTTGTGAAACCTGGAAAACAGGAAAGAAGATACAGAAATACAAAATAGAAAACAAAGTGACTTATCAAGAAGCAAGGAAACAAGTTTTACTCACAGTACCGAAACTCTCATATGCAGCTGCAACACAAAAATACAAATCAGAAGGAACCCAAACTGAAGTGTCCATACCACCAGCTACATCCATCTCCGGCTGGGCTCGGGCTGTTCTAGCGAATCCGCAGGAGTCTCCTGAAGAACAAGTAAAAGACCAAGCAAATAATACCCCAGTCACCGTACCACCAACTATTACTCCATCATGTTCAGATACTGAAAGTCTGAGAAATCTTAAACTGCAAAATACTTTAACCGCAGATATGGAAACCGATAACACCACCAACAATGATGAAACCATCTTAGAAATACATGCTGAGGAAGACATGGATACTGCACGACCTACTTTCCCGAGAAAAGATAAAATAAAACTGGATCGCCATAAACAGATTGGCTCTAAAAAACAGTCAGAAATACTTCCTACTTCAAAAGCTAAATAATGGATCAATTGATTCAGTGGAATTGTAGAGGCCTCCGTAGCAACATAGACGATATTCACAACTTGATAAATCAGCATCATCCAGTAGGCATCTGTCTACAAGAAACGAATCTCTCTCCACAAGTGACACTCTCATTTAAAAACTATACTTTGTTCAGGCAAGACAGGATCTCTGCCCATGGGTCACATGGTGGTGTAGCGATAATGATTGACAGTAAAATCCCATCCAGATGCATTCCTGTACAAACCACTTTTAGAAGTAGTTGCAGTACGCCTCGCTCTTGGCAAAACGCTTACTCTTGTATCCATATATATCTCACCAAATCAGAACTGCTCGATAGCTTATCCAGATGATCTTATCGTACAACTACCTTCTCCTTTCTGCATATTGGACGATTTGGACGCACGATAGAGGCTTTTCTTATAAAGCATAACATCACACTGCTGAACACAGGCTCTGACACCTATGTCCATTTTCCAACAGGCTCAACTTCTGCCATAGATCTATCATTATGCTCACCAATGTTATTTCCAGACTTCGATTGGAGAGTTTCAGAAAATCCATTAAACAGTGACCATTTTCCTATAATCTGTAAGCTCTGCACAAGAAGAAACTTACCAGTAAGTGGTCGAACTAAGTGGAAATTCTCAAAAGCTGACTGGAATAAATATGCATCAAGCGTTACACTAGATGATGATATTATCCATCATCACTCTATAGATGACGCCGTTAAACACATCACAGAACAAATGTTGGCGGCAGCTGCTACTACCATTCCTAAAACTACAATTAAAGGATCCAAACACAAAAATTACTGGTGGAATTCGGCATGTAACACTGCTAAGAGGGAAAAGAACAAGGCATGGAATCAGTTCCGAAAAAATCCAACCACTGCCAATCTGATTATCTACAAGAAACTTAAAACCCAGGCCCGATACATCCGGCGAAAAGCTAAAAAAGAGTCTTCGATTCGTTTTGCTTCATCTGTCACTAAAGACTCAAGTGCAGGACTGATCTGGTGGAAAATAAGATGCCTTACCGGAAAGTCTCCATCAATTCCTTCCTCAATCATCGTGTATAAAGGACAAGAGGTAACCCTTCCCGAGAATATTGCAAACATCCTCGCAGAATCTTTTGCTCACCATTCTGCATCAACCTCATATGATCCAACTTTCCTAAAAGCCAAATTAGTAGCTGAAAAATATAAAATAAAATTCAGAACGAAGTCAGCCCTCTCTTATAATGAACCATTTACCATATATGAATTAGAAGAATCTTTAAAAAAATCAGCCAATAGTGCACCTGGTCTAGACGGCATATACTACTTAATGTTAAAAAATCTAAATGAGAGAACTCGTTACTCTCTCCTAAAACTTTTCAACCGAATATTTGTCGCAAATTACTTTCCCCTATCCTGGCGCCATTCTGTAGTTCTACCCATTCCAAAACCAGGAAAAGACCAATCAGACCCGCACAATTATAGACCAATTTCACTTACTAGTTGCTTAGGTAAGACTCTGGAAAAAATGGTACATCGTCGCCTTACCTGGTATCTGGAAACTCAAACTACTGTGAACAACGATCAGTTTGGTTTTCGTAAAAACAGATCTACCTTAGACCTTATGATAAAGGCTGAGGCAAATGTGCGAAATACATTCATAAAAAACGAACATTTGGTTATGGTGAGCTTAGATATATAGAAAGCCATCCTTCGTGACCTACATGCCCTAGAATTAAAAGGACATTTACCAGCATTAATTCAGAGCTTTCTCGAATATCGAACTCTACAGGTCTGTTATCGAGGTACTCTCTCCAAAATCTACAAACAGGAGGAAGGAGTCCCACAAGAGTCAGTCCTTAGTGCCACACTCTTCTCAGTTAGAATACACACTCTAACAACAATCATACCAAATTCAGTAGAAACTTATCTTTATGCCGATGACCTCACTATATCCAGTCACTCACAAAATATGTACTCTATTGAAAGGAAACTCCAACTATCAATAAATAAAATACAAACGTGGATGTCACAAAATGGTTACAGACTGTCAGCAGAGAAAACTGTCGCTATACACTTCTACAAGAAGCGAAAACTGCACCCTGATCCTGAATTGCGACTGGGAAATCATGCTATTCCAGTCAATGACAATATTAAATTCCTAGGTTTAATATTGGACAAGAAATTAAACTTCCTGAAACACATACAGCATGTACGAACTATTTGTTTGAAGAAAATGAATATTCTTAGAGTGCTTTCTCTGATGTCATGGGGAGCTGATCGACTCTCTCTTCTTCACCTGTATAAAACTATAATCCGATCCAGACTAGACTGTGGTGCACCTGTATATGACTCAGCTAGAAAATCAGCATTACAGTCCCTAAATACCATTCAACATAATGCACTTAGAATAGCTCTAGGTGCCTTCCGAACGTCGCCAGTCCAGAGTCTTTACATTGATGCACATGAACCTCCATTATCGTTTCGGAGGCAGATTCTGCTGCTTACGTATGCTGCCAAACTTCGGAGTATGCCCTCACATCCAATCTGGCCTTCCATGTTTACCCCGTCTTTCCAAAATTTATACAGAAATAAACCAAATGAAAATAAACCTGCTGGAATCAGATTGAAGGATGTTACACAGAATTGGAGTGTCCCACTAGACAATATCCACCCCGACACCGGAGAAATTGAGCCTCCATGGTCCACTTTCAAACCTTTATCCGATGAATACTTTCAGAAGTGGGGAAAACAGACGTTGGACCATCAAAATATACAGCAGCTACATTCAACTCATGCATCAGCAAACACTCACTGTCTTCAAATATATACTGATGGATCCAAATCTGATACAGATGTAGGTGCTGCAGTAGTCCTTCCCACTTGTGTAATCTCCGAAAAACTTTTCCCAAGTTGCAGTATTTACACCGCTGAACTCTATGCAATACAAATGGCTATCAAACACGTCAAAAACAGGTCTAACGAAGAAATTATAATCTGTACCGATTCCTTGAGTGCAGTAACTTCTATACAACGTAAATGTCCGAACTCTCATCCTATTCTGAAAGAAATCAGAGCTCAGCTAATCAATCTTGCAAAATATAACACAGAGGTAAGGTTCTGCTGGATTCCTGGGCATGCTGGAATCCAGGGAAATGAGAAAGCAGATCAAGCAGCAAAAAATCCAGTTCACTTGCCTTGATTCCTTATATGGACTGTAAACTTATCATAAAACAGTTATGTATTGACCAATGGACATCAGTATGGCAACAACAGACCCAAAATAAACTTTTCCAAATAAAGAAAAAGCCACAGTATTGGAAATCTAGTTCACGATTAAACAGACGAGAAGAGGTTGTCCTTGCAAGGACACGCATTGGTCATTCCTATCTCACCCACCTCCATTTGTTGACAGGGGATGAACCTCCTCACTGTCATCATTGTTCCGCCCTACTTACAGTGAAGCACATTCTCCTCGAGTGTCCTTACAATCATGCTGCCCGATTAATAAATTTTAAATCGGTTTTAACCCAAAACAATTCATTAGAGATGAACCATATCCTCAGTGATGACGCAAATCTATCCGATTTATTTAGTTTTTTAAAACAAATTCATTTATATGAACTTATCTGACATATGACTGGAAAAAAAAAAAAATCATTTGCATGATTACTGTGACAGGCACAATTTGGCCTCAGTTGCCCTTGTGCCAATAAACTTCCATTTAAACCAACCAACCTTAGTAATGAGTTATCTGATTTTTGTATAGTTATAGATCTCCAATTCTAATGCAATGGGTGATGGAGAACAATTGTTAAAATCATATTGGAGGAACGCTAAAATTCATCATCATCATCTTCATAGTTTGCCGCCCCATCTGGGGTTGGCGATCAGCATCGGTTATTATTTCATGATGTTATTCTTATAACATCATGAAATAATTGTTCGGCAGTTTTGCCTGTCCATTTCTTCAAATTATCCAGATATGATATTCTTCTTCTTCCTCTCACCATTAATTCTTCCAGTCAGGATGATTTGTGGCATTGCATATTCTTGATGTCTCTTAATGTGACCAAAAAAAGAAGTTTTTGTTTCTTGATTAGAGACAGCAATTTCCTTTCTCTGCTGACTGATCTCAACACTTCCACATTTGTAACTTTAGCTATCCATGGAATACACAATATCCTTCACATCTCGAATTTCTTAATTGTTGCTTTCTTTAATGTCCAAGTTTCGCAGCCATAGAGTAGTGTGGACTAAATGTAGAACTCCATTACTCTTAGTCGAAAATTTAGATCCAATTGCAGATTACATAGAACACCTTTCATTGGCGCCTCTGTAGCCAGGTGGGCAGGAGCAGCAGTGCATAGCACATGCTTCTTGATTAGACCAAGGTTCGAGCCTGTGACCACCAAATACGGAGGATGCAGAAAGGTCAGGGAATGACCACCGCATATCCCCGGAGCAATATGGCCCTAGTTGCTAATGCTCCTAAAAACCAAATAACAACAACAACAACACCTTTCATTTTGCAAAAGGCCGTTCTTGCTATTTCAACTCTTCTTTTAAATTCAGTCGAATCATCCCCTTTGTTATTAATTTCTCTTCCTACATAGACATAACTGTTAACTTTTTCAATCAGTCTCCCATTAATAATAAGTGTGAGATTTGTATAATTCTTGGGGCCAACTATAATTCATTTAGTCTTACTGGGATTTATCTGAAGACCTATCTTATTACTTTCTGCATTAACTATTCCCACGAGTGTTTGAAGATCAGGATCACTTCTTGCAGTGATAACTGTATCATCGGCATAGCGAATATTATTAATGACTATTCCATTTAAAACAATTCCTTCTGCTCTATCTTCCAATGCCTCCTTCATAATTTTATCAGAATATAGATTGAACTGTAATGGAGATGGAATGCACTCTGTCGAACACCTCTCTTTATCTTAATTTCCTCTGTAAGCTCATCTTCCATTCCCACCATAGCACTTTGATTATAGATTCTGATTATAGATTACAGATTCTCATTTATTTGTATGTCTTTGCTGTCTAGGTTTATCTGGTGCAGGATAGCAAACAATTTTTTTATGTTGAACTTTGCCAAATGCTTTTTCATAGTCTATGAAACAAGCATAGACATCTTGTTGCATTTCCAGACATCTTTCTATTAATACCAAAAGACTGAACATAGCTTCTCTGGTACCTACACCCTTCCTAAATCCAAACTGAGTCTTCCCTGTTTCCTTTTCTCATTTACCCTGGATTAGATTATATAGATAGATTATTCTTAAGAATATCTTTAATGTATGACTCATGAGGCTGAGCATTCGATATTCTGCATAATGTTTTGCATTTGACTTTTTTGGTAACGGTATGAAAGTTGACTCTAACCAATCCTGAGGAATCTTCCCTGAGCCATGAACTTTGTTGAGCAGATGTGTCAAAGCCTTAATTCCATTTTCACCCAGCAGTTTTAGATATTCTGTCACTATTCCATCCTCTCCAGCAGCATTATCACTCTTTGCCATGTTCAAAACCTTCATCACCTCAATCTTAAGTATCTGTGGGCCATCAAGATTTCTTTCATGCTTCTTTCTGTCTCTTCATCCTTGTTGAACAACTGCAATATATACTTTTCCTAGGTCTGCTTTTTTCCTTTCAAATCCATCACTGCTTTCCCTGTTTCATCAACTATATGCACCTTGGTATTTTTCTTGTACAATCCAGCTATCTCCTTTACTTATTCTATGCAGATCAGAATAATCATGCCTTTTCTGCAGTTCCTCAATTTCTTGGCATCTTTCTTCCAGCCATAGGCCCTTAGCTTCCTTGATCTTCTGTTCAATTTTACAACTTATCTCCTTATATTTTTGTTCATGTTTGTTTTTGTAACTTCTCTTTCCCATCAGCTCTAATATCTCCTCTGTCATCCAGGCATGTTTCCTTTTCTGTCTCCCTTTTTTCAGAAGAGTTTTCTCTGCTATCTTAATGGCAGTTTTCATGTTACCTCACATTATTTCAGGACTTCCTTCTCCAAACTTCTACCTGTGTTTCTATGATTTTTGTAAATGTCTGTGCTATCTCGTCATTGTTCAGCTTTCTTCTGTCTATCTGAAGGCTTCTTTTTTCTGTCTTTTTGGGAGCTTTTAGTCTTGTTCTTAGCACTGTTACCACTGGATTATGGTATGATGTAATATCTGCCCCTAGATATGTCTTTGCTGTTAACACACTATTGTGGAATCTTTTGTTGATCATTATATAAGCAATTTGATTTCGTATAATTTTGTTCTCTGTGTCTTGTGGTGATTTCCAAGTATATAGCCTTTTTGGTGGCTGTTTAAACCACATATTGACAACTATCAAGTCCTCCTCCTCCTGGCAGAACTGAATAACTCTGTCTCCTCTATCATTTCTAATTTACAGTCCAAATTTTCCAACTATGTCCATTACTGCCTCTTGTCCTACCTTCACATTAAAATCACCCATAACTATATTTATTTCTTGTTTCTTAGTCAGCTTCATCAAACTCTGGATTTGTTCATACAGTTTGTTCACTTCTTCATCTGCCTTATCTGCTGTAGGGGCATAAACTTGAATCAGGTTAATATTTATTGGATTGCCCCTCAGTTGGAGTAGCAGTACTCTATCAGATTTTGGAATGAAGTTGTTAACATATTTTATCATGTTCTTTGCTACAAGGATCCCAACACCATTTACCCCACTGGAGCTTCCTGAATAGTATAATCTGTCTCCATTATAAGTGTTGCATATTCCGTTTTCCTTCCACCTCACTTCACTTAGGCCTAAAATTTTAAGGTTAAGCCTATTCATTTCTTTAATTGTGCTCTCCAACCTCCTTGCTTTCAACAGACTCCTCACATTCCAGATACCTAGTCTCAATTTAGTTTTTGTATCACAAAACCCGGGGATTTTAGCATGTTCTGACCTTTCACATCGCAGAATCATAGCCAGATTTGATGGACTCCATCTCTGCCTGCGATTATCTGAAATTCAGCTGTTCCAGCACTTCTTGCTTTCACCTGAATGTCTACAGACTGAACTGCTTCCCTCAGTTTGGGAATTAAGCTTATTTTATGCCGGCTTTACTCTCATGCCGCATGTCACAATGCCGTCCTTGGATTCTTATAGCATTTCTTGAGGTTGCCCTTTCCACAGGCTTCTCGCTATATATATGTTAGCACTGCTGCTCCTTGTCCACGACTGCTTATTTGCCAGGATTTACCTTCTTATTTCACAGCTAACCTCTATATCTAGAGGTAGCTATGAGCTGAGCCCCAAGCACTAAAATTCATACCATTGTAATTCTAATAGATATTTAAATTTTAAGTTTAATTTGTTTTGCTGGAAATTTATCACCAATGTGACTGACAAGGGGTTAAGTTATTAGAGAACTTAAATAAGATTTCAATGGATAAAAAAATATACCAACAACACAACTTTGTTAACAAAATATCAACACCCTACAGATTTGAGTAACCTTTAAAACCAGTTTTGGATAGCTGCAATGCTATGGCATAGAGGATATTGCCATCCATGAAATTTGCATAGGAAAAAATATCTATAAAGTAATATCAGAGAGAGAGAGAGAGAGAGAGAGAGAGTGAAGCATTTTAGGAAATAGAAATACATAGAATATTAGTAGCATATCTACACTTATATTTTAATAAGTGAAAAAATTAATTTTACAGATTGCCCAGTTGATAGAGGTTCATGGTAATGCAGTACGAGAAGTGGAACAGAAATATGTTTTGATGATTGAAGAATTGCAAAAGAATTATGAAAAACAACGAGAAGGTAATCATGCTCTTCTGGTTTTTCTTCTGAATCCTTTTTTGATTTAAAAAAAAAAAAAAAAAACAGTGTTATTGTTAAAAGTAGTAATTTTCATTTTGACTTTTTGACCTTATATTATAATTTATTGTTATGATTCTGTGGTAGGTTTTTTTTTTTTTTTTTGAACTTATTGTTTGGTAGGAACATCAACATTTCTTTGTGCAGCTAGTATGAGTGGCAAGAAAGTTGCATTTCAGATTTGTTAAGATAAACTGGAAGGGTTTTGCTATAAACCCTTCCAGTTTTGTGATAATTGCATCAGTCACTCAAGTCATAATAACCCATTCTCAAAATAGCTCTATGAATGTTGTAGTAGTAGTAGTAGTAGTAGTAGAGACTTGTGATGCAAGAAAGAAAGCTTATGTAGTGCATCAACCAAAAAAAAGCCCATTTCACACATCCAGTCCGACTAAACATTTATCCAGTTCCTCCTTGAATTTATTTAAGCTATCAACTTCCACAATGACAGATGGAAGTGTGTTGCAGCTGGCTAAAGACAAATTTCCACACATTTATTCTATTATTGTCTTTCCTCGATTTGAATTTTTGTCCCCTCAGGTTCATAATTTGAGCAAGGGGAAGAATCCCATCAGAATTGAGGCTCCTCAACCCATTCAAGGTCTTATACACAACAATTGGATCACCTTGCAGGGCCTAGTCTCCAGACGCTGCAATTTGCAGAACTTAAACCTTTCTGGTAAGACCACCCTTTCATTGTCCTCACCAATCTTGTTGCCCTTCTCTGTACTCGCTCAAGCAACTCTACATCCTTCCTAAAATGAAGCCTCCAGACCTGTGCACAGTACTCAATGTGTGGCCCATTGCCTTATACAAAGGGACAATCACCTCCTTTTTCCTACTAGCAGAATTCCTGTATGTCATTGACAAGACCCCCATGGCCTTTGTGCACTGCTCAGAAAATTTCATATCTGACTGCACAATTACTCCCAGGTCTTTTTCAGTTTCTATCACCCTAAGTATAGTGCCACACAATTGGTGCATTTCACTGGGGTTACTTCTACCCATATGCAGTACTTTGCATTTTTTGAGGTCAAACTTCAGTTGCCACTTCTCAGCCCATCTGCCCAAATTTTCTAGATCCTGTTGCAGTAGCACACTGCCATTACTGTCATTAACAACCCTGCCAACCTTTGTATCATCTGCAAACTTTGACTTTGAGCCTGGTATACCTTCATCAATATCATTGATAAATATACAAAACAACAGTGGGCCCAAAACCGAACCCCTGGGGGACTCCTCTAATAACATTAGTCCGCGAAGAGCAGCGACTGTTGATTACCACTCTCTGTCTTCTCCCACTCAACCACCCTTTTATCCATTGTAACAACTTATCCTTAATAGCTCCAATCTGTACAGTAGTCTTCCATGCGCAACAGTGTCAAAAGCTTTCCTGAAATCCAAGTATATGATATCAAAATTATTTTTGCATCCAGTTCCTTTGTACTCACATCATAGTATCCAGTCAAATTTGTCAGACAAGACTTTCCCTTAAACTCATGCTGTGTTGAATTATTACTGCAGTCTTGTCTAGATGATCCTGCAATGCATCATTAACCAGTGAGTTCATTATTTTCCTGGAAGAGAAGTTAAACTAACTGGTCTGTAATTATGTGTGTCATCCTTAGCTCCCCCGTTTTGAATTGGGTATACATTTGCACATCTTCAGTCCTTGATGGGGACTTCCTCTGAGTCTAAGGATGCACTCATGATTATGGCTGGGGGTTTCCTTACTTCCTTTGCTGCCTCCTTTAATATAACTGGATGGATCCCATCCACCGCAGTTACCTTTCTTATGTTTAACTTTAACAATTTATTCTCTACTTTTCTCTCAGTTATTAAAAAATCATTTAGTTCTCTGTTACAGTTTGATAAGCTTCTGGCCTCCACTTCCCTCCAGACTTCCTTATGTATGAATGTAGATGTAAAATAAGCATTCAGTTTGTCAGCTGCCTGAGCAGGATCGTCAACAATTGAACTATCAATATCAAATGGACCAATCTTATTCATTCCCTTGTAGAGTTTGTATTAGTCAAGAAGTCTCTTTGCTGTTTTTCTTTGCATCCTTTGCCAAAGATTTCTCATAATCTGCCTTTGCTTGCCTAACCTCCTTTGTGGCATGATTACAAAGGTGGTTAGGCAAGATGTATGGTAGCTTATATCTACCATAGTCTTCTGTGTCACCTGATAATTTATATGTATCCCATGCATTTTTCTTCTCTGCCACAAATCTCATTAGTTCATCTGCCATCCATTTAGGCCTAAAATTTGAACAGTATTTCTTTCTTGGAACAAAAAGCCTAGTAGCTTCCAAGATTACTTCCTTGAATGTTTCCCATTTAGAATTTTCTGTTGGTAACATTATCAGTTGGTCTCATTGTATAGAATTTAAAAACTGCCTTTAACTCTTTCCTTTACCCGTGATGGCAGTTACATCTTTAAGTGCAATATTCTTGCACCCCTTCTATTTAAGTGTATGCCATCCCTGTAGAAGAAGTTTCTCCTGTTAACAAGTACAGACTACGCTGAGAAAAAAAAAATACCCCATGAGCCTTGCATAATCTCTCCAGGGCTGAATTGATTGACAGGAGCCTCATCATGTACTCCCTCCTATTGTGTCTGAGTAGAATTGCACACACTTTCAATTTTAACCCTAACTCATGACTTTTTTTTCACCATTGACTTATACTTGTTAAATAAGTCTGCAGATCTCCTACTCTTAATGTCATTAGTGCCAGGCACCTCCGTAGCCAGGTGGGAAGGAGCAGCAGTTAAATAAGTCTGCAGATGTCCTACTCTTAATGTCATTAGTGCCAGGCACCTCCGTAGCCAGGTGGGAAGGAGCAGCAGTGCATAGCACATGCTTCTTGACTAGACCGGGGTTCGAGCCCGTAACCACCAAATATGGAGGATGCGGAAAGGTCAGGGAATGACCACTGCATATTCCCGGAGCAATATGGCCTTAGTTGCTAATGCTCTTAAAAACTAAAACAACAACAACAACAACATTAGTGCCAATGTGTATAATAATATCACCCTTTTTGCCCTTAAAACATGATATCTGCTCTACGTCATCAACTTTTGTCCATGGCAGACATACCCTAGCCCTATTCCACGTATCCTTTGAAAACAGTATATTATCCCTGACAATGGAGTCACCAACAATAACTATCTCCTGAAGGACCGGTGCAAAATGCACTGGTCCTTCAGGAGATAGTTATTGTTGGTGACTTTCTGTATTCTGCCTTGGAGATTGCTGCTGTGTAGTTTAAGCCTTCTGCAGAGTGAGTAATGCTTATGTGAATTAAGGACCCAGTATTCAATATCAATAAGATTGGACATTAAAATTAACATAAACACAGTTTCTTAACACCTGATAATAAAGAATTATATGTTATTTATTTTGTAGTTCTTCTTCAAACTTAGGAATAACCATTTATCTCTTAGTTATTAAAATGACCTCCCCCCCCTTTATTATAAGAAGTGTGCTGCTATTATTAGGTTACCAACCATAATAATAATGTATGATTTCACAATTACTTCATAATACTGCTAATAAAAATTTAAAAAATTTGTGTAACTTGCCACAATAGGCTTCTATCACTTAAACACAAGCATAAATGATAATATAAAACTTTTCAATCATCTCAATGTCAAGAACTATAGTGGTATATATAAAAACATTTTCTGGCTTTCTACATCCTTGCTCTACAATGGATCAAAGAGTATTAGTCAGTGTGTGTGTGTGTGTTCATAGTGTGTATGTGTGTCAGTGCATAGTGTGTGTGTGTGTTCATAGTGTGTATGTGTGTCAGTGCATAGTGTGTGTGTGTGTGCAAAGATTAATATGCAGAACATTGGGTCTTTGCTGTGAACAGACTTTAATTCAGATTGTCTAGAATCAGTGAAGAAGGATATTACTACTTCCTTAAAGTGTTCCATGTCACAACAGTAAGCAAAGAAAAATGTCATTTTTCATGGATGTTGCTGCTATACAAAGTGTGGGCAATAAAGTTCCCAGACTGGTGCAATAAAAAAACAGAGTGAAGGAGCTCAAAAATGAGTTTCTTTTTATTCAAATTAATCACCACCTGATTGAATGCAATTATTACAAAATTCTAAAAGTTTCTGTAAGAGTCAGCAAAGGCATCTAAAGAGATGATGTTCAGATCAGCAGTTATGTTTTTCTTTTATGTCCTCAACATCCTGAAATCTCTTTCCTTTTGAGGGCAGTTTTCACCTTGTGGGAAAGAGGAAGATGTCTGTTGGTTCTATGTCGGAAGAGTAAGGACGGATGTTTGATCTGTACAATGCTATGTTTCATCAGAAATGTCTTCACAAGTGTGGAATGGACAGGAGCATTGTTGTGCAACAAAAACCAGCTGCCTTTCTCTGAAATTTTTGGCCTCACCCAGGAATTGTGCTTCAATAGTCTTTGAAGCACCTGTATGTAGGATGCAGCATTGACTCTTTCTGCTTCAGGTGCAAATTCCTTGTGAATCATGCCTTTTGTCAAAAAATGTGATCAGCATTCTTGATCCTGGACTTCTGTAAACAAAGCTTTTTGTGTATTGTTGATGATTTTGAAGTCTACTGCATGCTCTGGCACTTCATCTCTGGGTTATACTGAAACATCCAAGACTCATCTTCAGTGACAGTACATTTGAGGAAATTCGGATTTGACAAGTATGGATGATGTCTTTGCATGATGACACTCTTCATTACTTTTGCTCATCCATCAGGTTATGCAGCACAAATTTTACACAGACCTTCCTTTTTCCTAAATCTTCATACAGAATTTAAAAAATCATCTCCTTATTCGTATCCAACTCATCAGCTATCATTCTGGGGATCAAACAAGATTACTTGCCACAATTTCCTGAACTTTGCAACTCTATCCTCATTTTGAGCCGCTGAGTAAACAGTTTTTAACATTTCATGTTTCTATTACAGATTTTCTCAGGTTAAAGCAAATTCATTGCTCCATTGCAAAATCGTGACGGGGAACATTAATGTTACTAACGAAACTGTATTACTTACAACTTGTCAGCCTACTCTGTATCACCATCGGTTGGAGGATGTTTGAACTACAAAATACCACTTCTGTTTATTTTAAAACTCATCAAATATGACTGCAACAGCACCAGTCTGGGATTTCTTTGCAAGAACCCCCTCCCCTCCTTATGGAAAAATGTATCAGAATAAAACACACAAAACAGAGAAGATTTAAGAAGTGGTTTAGTGTGCACTTTATGCAAGCATATGTAATTTTCTCATGTTGTTTGGTCTGCCTTAATTATTTATTATAATTTTTAAGAAATAATGTCATACTGTTACATTATAATTTTTAAGAAATAATGTCATACTATTACTTTATGTCTGTTCTCATACTCTACTCAGAGTATTTGAAATAAATAATGCAATTTTGTATTCATTTGTACTTGTAGAAGAATAAGAGAAATTTACCTCAATATGATACGCAGAACACTTCCGTATGATACTCTCCAGAAATTGAAACGAATAAAAGATTAATACAAAACGATTACAGTAAAAAATCAATTCAAAAATTAATTAAAAATTCAAAAAAGCAATTAAAAAATTAATTAAAATAAATTTAAAAGTTTAATGTAAATTTTGTAAAACATTATTCCTTCCTTATGGAAGTGTTCTACATATCATATTGAGGTAAATTTCTCTTATTCTTCTACAAATATTGATATCAATGTAGAACATATTGAGCATCATAGCTTTGTTATGTATTATCAAATTCATATTTTAAACTCTTGTTGACTATTTCATTCACTTCTTTTTTCTCCAGGCATAACCTATCGATATACACAATTATGGGAGATTTTTTGAGGAAGGAAAATCCGTTTTTCAAAATTTATGTTAAACTTTTTAAATTAATTTTTAATTATTTATTTTTTAATTATTTTTTGAATTTTTAATTGTTTTTTGAATGTTTAATTAAATTGATTTTTTACTCTATATCATTTTGCATTAATCTTTTATTCATTTTAATTTCTGGAGAGTATCATATGGAAGTGTTCTTTGTATCATATTGAGATAAATTTCTCTTATTCTTCTACAAATATTGATATCAATGTAGAATGTACTGAGCATCCTAGCTCTGTTATATACTATCAAATTCATTTGTACTAAACTAAAACAAAGTTTTAAGATTAATATAATTTTTTCCCCCCTCAAAGAGGTCTTATCAAACAGCCTTAGTAATTCTATCTTAGTGATTAATAAGAATTTTTAGTAAATATATTGCAATTTCTTTTTCATGATGACAGCATTTAATAGTATTTGATTTGTATATAAAATATTGTAGCTTGAGTTTATTTTTTTTCCCTCTTGTGGGGTGGGGGATTGACAGAGAATAATCCATTCTAAAATTCATAAAATTGGGTTTTTTTTTAAGTTGAAATTCAAAAATGTATTGCCAGTTACAAACTTCACTTTTAACTCAAATATGCAAGACAGCAAAGCTTGTACAACACCAGCAAAAAAAAAAAAAAAAAACTTAATTTTTCCAGTTATTTGTCCAAACCTTCCTTGAATTTCTTCAAACTATCCATCTCCACAACACATTTGCAAGCCTGTCAGCCAATAATTGATTACCCTTTGGCTAAATGCAAATTTCTACATTCTTCCATCCATTTCTGAATCTCTTCTGTCCATATCTTTTAAAACTCTCATCTATGGGTGTTTTGATGTGTTTTAAAGTTATGATGGGCATCATGGTAAGATCCAAAATTCCTTACATTTTGAAGGTTCATCTGTAAAACAGTTTTCTCAAGCTGGCTAATAGATAGTACACCAGACTATTGGTAACTCTTTAGGAGGCATCCAGATCAGATAGCTTGTTCCTCTTATCTTCTACTCCAACACTCTCTCTCTCGTACAGCTTGCTCACATATGATGTCAGCATGATGCCTCTATAATTTGAACACTTCTTCTTGAACAACGGGATAATCAAACCTTCTTTCCAGTCCTTCGGCACCTGTCTTTCATCCCAGATCTTGCAAAACAGTCTGTATGCTCACGCTATTCCTGCCTCACCCGTAGCCTTCAGCATCTCTCAGTTTATCTCATCCGTACCAGCAGACTTACCTGTCTTGATATATTTCCCTGCCTGCACCACATCATTAAATGTCAAGTCTGTCTGGTCTCTCTCAATATGTTCTCTTTCATTCCCTCTTTTATGATCAACCTGCCTATGTCCCTTGTCCCGCACGTTAAACAGATTTTCAAAATACTTCTTCCGTATTTCTCTTATCTCTTCATCCTTAGTTATTAGATTCTCATTGATCAGGTATTTGCTTTGCTCAGCATCTCTTCTACTATTCCTCACCGTACCATACAGTATCTTTTTATTACCATCGATATCTTGTCGTATTGCTCCAGGAATATGCGGTGGTCATTTCCTGACCTTTCCGCATCCTCCGTATTTGGTGGTGATGGGCTCGAACCCTGGTCTAATCAAGAAGCGTGTGCTATGCACTGCTGCTCCCTCCCACCTGGCTACGGAGGCGCCTCTATGATTACATCTTTTGTTACTGTTATCTCTTAATGTATTGCATTACTTCCCTTGCAGTGGTATTGCTGAGAGTTATGCCATTTTTGCCTGAAATCCCATATAAATTAATTCAAAACTTTGTTAATGAAAAAAATAAAGAAACAAAATTCAAGGTGAAATTTGTTCAAAATCACTAATTGGAACAGTAAAAAACAATAGGGTTAAGCTTTCACATTTACGTGAATGATAAACATTGTTGTATCAACATTGACATGTTTGCGCTTCTCTTTTGTTAAATTAAATTTTGAATTCTAATGATCATATTTAATGTTTTTTAACTTTAAATAACTTTCTCTTGTTGTGTTTGTGTATATTTATCTATTAAACTGTAGTTTGTATTAATGCTCTTCTGTACACTATTCATTATCAGTAAAGATTATTATAAATATTTATTATTAATACTATTATTATTTTTATTATTTATCTAACACTATGATGTATTATTATTAGAGCATCTCTAATGTATTATCTTGCTTATTTTCTTCCAGAAATGGAACGACTACATGCTCAGCATCTAGAAGATGTCATGCATGGTCATCAAGAGACGAGAACTATTCTTAGTAATCAATTAAAGGAACTACAAGAGCAGTATGATATTTTGCAGCAACATGCACTTGAAGCTGAAAAGGCATTCCTTAAAGATAGTAATTCAAAGATACATGTATGTTCTGTTTGTTTATTTAAAAGTATAGTGTCCTTAAAATTCCTCTACAAAACTAAACCATTACTGCGTGAATAGGATATATGATACAAACCTGAAACCACATTCAGGTTTGAGGATTTCAGATTGCATCATGAGGGAGGATATCATCAAGATTTAATTATAGGTGTTTAATGTGGGCATCTTTAGTTATTCTCTCTGCAGGTGTCCCACCTATAATCCAGTTTCACACCTGCATTGCATAAGTAGCTCCCCCAAGGTTCGATGCTGGGCCATTTGTTGTTTTGTGTATTTATCAGTGATATAGATGAAGGTATATCAGGCTTAATGTCCAAGTTTGCAGATGATACAAAGGTTGTTAGGGACACTAAAGAGAGTATGCTATTGCAACAGGATCTAGAAAGGTTAGGCAGATGGGCTAAGAACTGGCAACTGAAGTTTAATGTTGACAAATGCAAAGTACTACATATAGGTAGCAGTAATCCAAGAGAAATAAACAAACTGTGTGGTTTGAGTGTAGTACCACACTCAAAGAGGTGGAGAATGAAAAATACCTTGGGGGTAATTGCGAATTCAGATATGAAGTTCTCTGATCAGTGCAGATGGGCTGCCAGAGCAGGTCATGGAGTTTGTCAATGATATATAGGAATTTTGCTAGAAGAGACAAGGAAGTGATTATCTCTTTGTATAATGCAATGGTCAGGCCACATGTTGAGTACTGCATACAGGTCTGGAGGCCTCATTTAGGAAGGATGTAGAGTTGCTAGAATGAGTACAGAGAAGGGCAACAAGATTGGTGAGAGGAACAAAGGGGTGTGCTTATGAACAAAGGCTTAGGTGAGACTAGCTACCTGTGAGGTGATCTGATTGAGGTGTATAAGGCCTTGAATGGTTTGAGCAGGCTCAATGCTGACAGGATATTTCTGCTTGCTCAGATTAAGAACCTGAGTGAGCATAGATTCGAATTGAGGAAAGACAGTTGTAGAATAGACGTGCGGAAGTTTGCCTTTAGCCAGTGGATAGTTGATTGCTGGAACAGACTTCCTGTTGTTGTGGAAGTTGATAGCTTAAATAAATATAAGATAGAACTAGACAAACATTTGGAGTGACCAGGTGGGTGAAATGGGAAAGTTTTTTTTTTTTTTTTTTTTTTTTTGGCTGATGCTTTATAAGCTCTTTCTTGCATAATATGCAACTAATGCTAATGCTAAAATGTTAAGTTCTGTAATGGTTCCTGGTATAGGTGGAACATATACCTAGTATTCCATGAATTCTCAGAGAGTAAAATTGAAAGGAGTCAGATAAGGGGATCATGGGAGCCCCAGAATTGGTTCTCCTTTCTTCTTCTACTTTCCAGAGAATGCTGTGTTTAGATATGTATGTATGATCTTCTTTGTGATAATGTGGCAGTGCTCCATCTTCTTGGAAAATCAGGTTGCCATCATTGTCATGCTGAAATTGGGGAATAAAAAAGTTTGTAGCACATCTAGATACACAATACCTGTGATGGTAGCTTCACCAAAGAAGAAAGATCCACACACATTGCAAAAACTCATTGTACAGAAGACAGTTTTCATTGGACTGTTGTGCTGGTGTTCCAAAATTTCCTCGGGCATTTTTTTTACCCCATTGGTTGTTTATTATCTTTCTGATGTGAGAAGTGTATTCAGCACCAAAGATGATTCGTTACAGGAAATTGTCATTTCTTCCATAAGCCGAAACATTCACAAATAAAATTCCATCCTGTTGTCCTTGACATATTAAGGTCACGAAGGCAGCATCATATGAATTTCCTAAGGCTTCGGTAAAACTTCTTCAAACCAGCTCCACTGCACCCTCACTGAGTTTTCTTTATCCACCATCTCAACCAGGATTATTCTTCAGATATTTATCTTTTTACGAACTTTCTGTATCACTGCAGAACTGTGGGTCTACTTTGTGGCTACTTTTTTAAACCACATTAAAAATTTATGCATAACAGCAGTGGTAGACTACTTAACACCAGTAGAACCAAAGTATGCATTGTGCTTTCTCAGGGTTGGTAAATTTCTCCATGATTACGGTTTTGCAGTTATGGTGCTATCTACCACAGTGCACACATTTTCCAGTTGGTGACTAAAAACTTGAAGATAGATCTATCACCTGTAAGTAGTTTCAGGTTTGTGTCATGAATCATTTTCTTCACACAATGATGTAGTTTTGTAAAGGATGTTTGTGGACACCCTGTATTATGCTTTTTTTTATATTTTGAAGAAATTAAGAAAAGCTTGAATTTTTTTTCTTAACCTTTTATTAATATTGCTAACAACTTTTGAACTTTGTGATGCACCAAACCAAAAAATAATGTTTCATAATCATATTCTACAAAGCTTGGAGGTTTCGAAAAAGTATTTGTATTTTATGGTCATATCTAATGTCTGGTATCAATTCGCTGAAGTAAAATATTTTCAACTTGAAATCTTTTCAGTGAAAAATTGTCTAAAAGGTTAGCTGGTACAAATTACATATACTGAGTCCAGGGAAGCTCTCATAATTATGGCTGAGGGTTTGCTTACTTCCTTTGCTGCCTCCTTTAATATAACGGGACAGATCCCATCCACCAAGGGTGGATGGGATCTGTACAGTTGTCTCAGAAAGTTTTTAAATTCTGTACAGTGGGATCAACTGACGATGTTACCAATAGTAAATTCTAAGTGGGAAGCATTCACGGAATTAATCGTGGATGCTACTAAAAGTTTCATACCTATTAATGAATATTGTTCAAGGTTTAGGCCTAAATGGTTATCTAATGAACTAATGAGACTCGTAACAAAGAAGAAAAATGCATGGGATGCATATAAATTATCAAGCGACTCAGAAGCCTATGGCAGATATAAGCTAGTCTGTAATCAGGTCACAAAGAAGGTTAGGCAGACGAAGGCAGATTATGAGAAATACTTGGCAAAAGATGCTAAGAAAAACAGCAAGGATTTCTTTACTTATATAAACTCTAAAAGGAATGGGATGAATTCTGATTGGTCCACTTGACATCGATGGTTCGACTGTTGATGATCCTGCTCAGATAGCAAGAGTATTTTGCATCTACATTCACACGTGAGGAATTATTAAGGTTTGAAAATGGCAGAAGGTTATCAAATTGTAGCAGGATACTTAATGATTTTGTAATAACTGAGAGCAAAATGGAGGAGAAATTGTTGAAGTTAAACATAAGAAAAGCACCTGGGGTGGATGGGATCTATCCAGTTATATTAAAGGAGGCGGCAAAGCAACTAAGCAAACCCTTAGCCATAATTATGAGAACATCCTTAGACTCAGGGGAGGTTCCCACGGACTGGAGATGTGCAAATGTATCCCCAATTCACAAAGGGGAGGATCAAAGGGTGACACGAGTAGTTACAGACCTGTTAGTGTATCAAGTGTGCCTCATCGTTTTGTAATTTTGCTTTATTCCCTAAAAATGAGTAAAATACTTAAAAGGTGTGAAAAGGAAGCATCCTGGTGAAGACATTACAGATTTGGAGAGAAAAAGAAAAGCAATATCGATAAACAGAGGCGGACTGGGTCAAAAATTCTTACCCGGGAAAATTTATAGTGGCCTCATACTAGCGTTTATGGCCAAAATCACACCAGCTTCCGGCCAACCGTGGTTTACCCTGTAAGACTTATGGCCGTCCACCTCTGTCGATAGAGAAAAAATATGAAATTGTGAAACGCTTTGAGCGAAATGAAAGACCAAGTGATATTGCACATGCTGCAGACCTAAATGAGGCAACGCCGAGAATTACAAAGAATGCAGAGAAAATAAAAACTACTTTCATAGCAGGAACAACTCAAAGTGTAATTAAAATCCATTAGATTAAGACACAAGAATTGGAAGAGATGGAACGGCTGTCATCTGTTTGGATAGAAAATCAAACAAAAAACAAGTTTGCTTACGATAGAAGCAAAAGCATTAGCAATATTTTTTTACGTAATAGTTGTAATAAAATACTTATGTATTTTATTACGATTATTTATTGTGTTTGGTAATGTTTTGGTTACAAATGTGTGTTCAGTCTTGGGTGGTCGGCACCTAACCCTATTTTTCCCATAGGGCCTGTTGTTCATATTACACGATTTTGCATTGCACGAGGGTTTCTAGGAACACAACTATCGTACTATACGAGGACTGACTGTATATAAAACTAACTTTTTAAATATTTTTAAAAAATTGTATTTATCTTGTTTGGCAGGATAATTAAAAAATGGGCAGATCTGCATCATGAGGGTGTAAAACTATTTCTTTACTATACTATATTCTTTACTATATGGATATAATTTGCAATGCTATTTAAAAAAAAAAAAATCAAATTTATTTAATGAAATTGTCCTAACATTAAGAATATCAATAACATTAATATTTCATTTTATTTAAGAAACAAAATGAAATAATGTTACTGATGAATTTTGCAGTGAGGTTTATATTCTTTTGTAATTATTATATATTGTACTTGTTTGTTATTTGGTTTTTAGGAGCATTAGCAACTAAGGCCATATTGCTCTGGGGATATGCAGTGGTCATTCCCTGACCTTTCCGCATCCTCTGTATTTGGTGGTCACAGGCTCGAACCCTGGTCTAATCAAGAAGTGTGTGCTACACACTACTGCTGCTCCTGCCCACCTGGCTACGGAGGCACCTTATTCTACTTTTTGATATATATCTATATATCAACATGTTAATGGGCGAGATATCGAAAAAGTTGATGAATTTGATTACTTAGGATCAAGAATAAATAAAAATAGTGACTTCTCAAACAATGTAAAGAGACAACAGGCAATTGCTAAAATGCTGGTCACTGATCTGATAAAATTATGGAGAGAGAGAGAGAGCATGATCTGCCCCTAAAGATGAAACTGAGAATCATTGATTTGTTAATTTTCCAGTTGCCACTTATGGATGTGAAGGATGGAATCTGAAAAGAGTTGACAGGAAGAAAATTGAGGCATTTGAAATGTGGTGTTACAGGAGAATACTGCATATTTTTACTTGGATTGAAGAACAAATTAGTGGGTATTGAATAAAATTGGCAGGCCTAAAATTCTTCTTCATAGCATCAACAAAAGAAAACTCAAGTTTTTTGGTCATATAGTAAGAAGGAAAAACTTTCTGTTGAAGAATATAATTAAAGGAAAAACTGAGGGGAAGAGGTGCAGAGGAAGGCCTGCAACTAGGTGGAAGGATGGGATCAGGTCATGACACTTTGCGATGCTGCTCATATAGCACACGATCGATGCAGTTGGAGGAAATTTGTTGGTGGCCACAACAGCCCCTCAGGGAGCTATGTGATTGGAAGAAGAAGATCAAGTTATATAATAGTGGAAAGGGACAGAAAGGATATAACTGTTAAAATGGATGATAATATGATATTATAAGTGGATAAATATGGATACCTTGGCAGTCTATTGACAAGTGATGAAAGGAATAGTCCGGAAATTAGAACTAGAATTGCAATAGCATTTGAGAAGGAGGAGATATATATAGTGATTAGTGATAATGGCTACTGACTAAAGGAAAAAAAATTAGTTAACTCTTTTATATGGAGCATCATCCTTTTCTTTTTCTTTCTTTCTTTTTTTTTTTTTTTGTGTTGGGGTGGGGTCAGTGAGACATCTTCTTCTTCTTCGTCAATATCGTCAGGAACCAAATTGACTACATCTTAATCAACATCAGATATAAGTCAAGTGTCCTCAAGGCAAAAACTTACCCTGAAGCTGACATATCATCAGACCATAACCCAGTAATAGCAACACTACGTCTCAAATTACGAGCAGTCAAACGCACAAGCACAACAAAAAGAATCGACCTGGAGAAACTGAAGAACACCGCCAACAGGCGACAAGTACAGCTTCATCTCAACACTACAATCCGATCGATCGAAGCAGTAACAACAGACGTGCAAGCATTCGGGCGTTCACTCAAACAGTGCATCAATGAAACAGCAGAAACCCTGCTAGGACATCAGGCGTCGAAAAAGAAACAACGGTGGATGACCCAGCACATACTAGACCTAATGGATGAAAGGAGAATATTCAAAAGCAACAACAACCGGGAAAAATACAAAGAAATACAACAAAAGATCAAACAGGAAATCCGGAAGGCGAAGGAAAAATGGATGGAAGATCAGTGTGCAGAAATCAAAGACCTAATCAAGAAAAATGACAACTATAACCTGCACAAGAAGCTTAAAGAAGCTGGAAACATCTACAAACCGGCTCCTATCCCAAGTTTATATACGGACAACAATCAACCTATACTAAGCAAACAAGCCAAACTCGACACCTGGAAGAGCTATATATACAATCTGTTCAGCACCAACAGAAAACCGGCAGAAACGCAACAACAAACACAGGAAGACAATCTCCACATATTAACATCTGAAGTGGAACATGCCATCCGAATAACAAAGCCAGGCAAGGCCTGTGGACCTGATCAGATTCATGTGGAACTGCTGAAACAACTAGACTACAGCAACATCCAACAACTAACGAAATGGTTCAATCAAATCTACAACAACAACGACATTCCATCCGAATGGCTCCAATCCATCTTTGTGGCCCTACCAAAAAAGGCTACCAGCCGGAAATGCGAAGACTTCAGGCTGATCAGTCTAATGAGCCAGGTGCTAAAAGTCTTCCTCAAGGTGATTCAGCAAAGGATAAGATGTAAGTGCGAAAGTGCACTAGGAAACACACAGTTCGGATTCTGCAGGGGACTAGGCACCAGAGAAGCAATTTTCTGTTTACAAATATTGCTACAAAGGTGCTATGAACATCAAAAAGACGTGTATATATGTTTTATTGACTATGAGAAAGCCTTCGATTCAGTAGACCACGACCGCCTAATTGACCGACTGAGAAAACTTGGGCTTGAAAACAATGATATCAACTTTATTACAACTCTCTACTGGAATCAAACAGCCCGGCTTCGCTATGACAACGACCTGACAGACCCAATTCCAATAAAAAAAGGCGTCCGGCAAGGCTGTCCATTATCTCCCATTCTTTTTAACATCTATTCGGAAATGATCTTCGACCAAACACTGGCTGACAAGAACATCGGCATAAAAGTTAACGGACACTACATCAATAACTTAAGATATGCCGATGACACAGCACTAATAGCGGATTCAGAACAAGATTTACAGACCATCTTGAACGAAGTGGACATAGAAAGCCAAGCATGGGGGCTACGAATCAACAAAAAGAAAACAAAGGTGATGAAGGTCAGCAGGACTGCAAGCAATATCACGATCAAACTAAACAACGAAAAATTAGAGCAAATACACCGCTTCAAGTATCTCGGAGTACTCATTGATGACCAGCTGAACCATGAGGCCGAAATCAAAAGCAGAATTGAACAAGCCAGACAGTCATTCACCAAATGGAGAACCCTCCTCACCGACAGCAGCTTGAACATCATGCTCAAATTACGCACATTGAAATGCTACATCTGGCCAATACTGCTCTACGGTGTAGAAACCTGGACTCTAACATCAGCCACTACAAAAAAGCTCCAGGCCTTCGAAATGTGGCTCTACCGAAGAATGCTGAAAATTCCGTGGACAGCCAAGATAACCAACGCACAGGTCCTGCAGGACATGCACACGGAACGGGACCTGCTCAAAACCATCATCAGCAGGAAATGCAAATACCTAGGTCACATCGCTAGGAACCAACAAAAATATCACCTACTACCACTCATCCTGGAGGGAAAAATCGAAGGCAAGAAACGCCCAGGCAGACCGAAAATGGCATGGCTAGATAACATCAACACCTGGCTTCACATGACAACAGCACAAATTCTACACGCAGCGCTAGACAGAGAACAATATCAAAACGAAGTCGCAAACGCCATTCGGCAGCATTAAAGAAGAAGAAGAAGAAGAAACTTTCTGAAATATGAATGTAGAGGAAACATGAAAAGGTGAAATGGGTTAAAAATGAAGAAGTACTAAAAAGGGTAGTTGAAAATATAAGTATTTTTAATCTTATATATAAGTATATATTAGCTACTCGAGCAGCTATGGTATTCAACTGCATGAAAAATGCTTAAATTTTATTACAGTAATTACTTTTCTATGCTTTTAATTTTCTTAATTTTTAATTTTCTTTTCTAAGTGGGTATCTACAAAAAAAATTGATCTTGAAAAGGAAGTGGAAAGTTTAAAGATGGTTTTAGAGATGAAAAGTACCGAAATCCATGCTCTTCGTAAGGAAAATATAGAAATAATGAAAGAGGTGAGATTGCTCTTTACAGTATGGTTTTAGAAATGATGTAGTATTAATTACCGTTCATCTGAAAGGTAAAAATATTTTTACATTACATTAAAAAGCATTAATTTTTAACATTAATGCTATTTTTAATGAATATTATTAATTAGAGTATTTAAGAAAGCAGTATGTTACTAATGATTATGGTGATTTTATTTTTACTGTTCATTTTGATTAGTGCATATGTGAGTACACTTATATTATTATTAGTACACTTATAATTTTATTGAAAGCACTGCAGAAATTTTTAATAGTAGTGTGAGAATTACAGTCATGCAAACAGACTGATCCTTCTAATCCCAAATCTTTGAATTTCTGTCATTTACTCAACAAGTACACTAAATTATCATTCCTTGACTTTCTAATTTTTATTTATATGTTATTAATAATTTTATGGTTTCCAAGTGGTTAGAGTTATAGAGCCATTCGAAACCACTTCATCTTATTGATTCTTTTTATAAAGGGAGAAAATAATTTTCTTTTGTTATAGTCTCAGCAACAAAAGATTTAGTATCATTAAACCTTTCATGTGTGTGTGTGAACGGCAGAGTGCAAATGTTTACTCAGTTCACAGTTAATGAGATGAGACTCAATGGCAGTCTTCCTTACATTTTGAAGGTATAGCTCTAAAATGGTTTTTGTAGGCCAGCTGCTGGACAGTCCACCAGACTGAACCTATTGGTAACTAATGAATTTCATTAGATAATAATGAAAGGAAAAACTGAGGGGAAAAAGGTGCAGAGAAGACCTGCAACTAGGTGGAAGGATGGGATCAGTGAACTTCTGGTCATGACACTTTGCGATGCTGCTCATATAGCAGCATTGCAAAGTGTCATGACCTAATGTATATTAGGTCAGCTAATGTATATTCTTGCCATATTTTGAGGATTAAAATTGCCTCCATAGCCAGGTGGGCAGGAGCAGCAGTGCGTAGCACACGCTTCTTGATTAGACCAGTGTTCGAGCCCATGACCACCAAATACAGAGGATGTGGAAAGGTCAGGGAATGACCACTGCATATCCCTGGAGCAATATGGCCTTAGTTGCTAATGCTCCTAAAAACCAAATAACAACAACAACAACATTGAGGATTAAATGCTCAAGGCATAATATGTTATGGGTTGAAATTAACTATATAATATCAGTGTAAATACACCATAGTTTACCCATAAATTTAACTTGAGCATTTAATCCTCAAAATATTATCATTATCTTTACCATTTGGCATCTCTCATATTGTGAAATTAACTTCACAACCATGATGGCATGTCTGCGTTATCAGGGTACCTGCCTGCCCACCGATGAGTGAGCCAACAAGCTCTGAAATGCATCTGGATGGTGGTGCCCACTGAGAATAAATAACAGTAGTTTCCTCTGCTAGATTTGCCGACTGTGCTAGCCAGGTGGGTAAAGTGCCTGCCTGGCAACCCAAAGGTCGCGGGTTCGAATCCCGCCTCAGGCTTGGATCAAAGTACTGGAAAAACCTTGGGAGGTGCATTATGGCCACAGAAGCCGATGCACCAACAACTACCAAAAAAAATCCTCTGCTAGAGAAGCGTTATGTATTCAAAGTAGTGCAATTCCTGGTATCTCGTTGTGAAGGCAGCCACATTATAAGATAAAATCAAATGATGCCGTTACACTACTTATGTAGTTAAATTTATGGGTAAACTATGGCATATTTACACTGATATTACATAATTCTTGCCATGTGTACGCCATATCCAAAAGTTTCATTATTTCATACATGCTCTCCCCACATTTTTTAATATTGAATATACCATGAATTGTCAAACTAATAGAACAAACTTATCTGTGAAAAGATCTATACCTCCTAAACACTTCCTTGTTCATTTCACAAATATACACAATCTCATTTCCAGTCTTAGTGATGTCTCTTTTACTTACTTTTTATGACAGAATCACAATTATCGGTTGATTCAACTACTGCTCATCTCAGTTGTCCTAATTATTCACTTTCCTTTCAAATTCCTTTTGCATCAAAAGTAGTACACGTGCATATATCCACTTTGATATTCCCTGTCAGAGACATAGTAAGTTAGAAACTCCTCTTTTTGACAGATTGAGGCTCTACCTCAATCTGTCAAATTCATCTGTTGCCTCTACTGTTCTCCCACCTCCACTAATCACTTAGAACTTTTTTTGACTTCCTTTCTTTGAAACTTGACTTTCTCCAGTCCTAATAGTGAGACAATTTTCCTTGGTTCTTTTAATGTACACAACTACAGCTGGCTTCTGTTGTAGTCACACGGACTTGGCTGGTTGAGATGTTGAGGCTTTTGCAATTACTGATAACCACATACAGATTGTTCCTTTACTTAACACAATACGAGATAATCCTAACCAAACATTCAACACTTTTGATCTTTCTCACACAAACAACCCTTACACGTATATGGTCAAAGTGAGTGGTTCTCTAGGCACCTCAGATCACAACTTGACAATAGTCTCTTCTGCAGCCTTTCCAGTGGAGTCTTTCTCTTGTGGTGCTAAACCTCTGCAAGATTTCTATTCATCTTTTCCCTGGTTGGATTAATGTTTTAAGTATTCTGATGTCAGTGTTTGCTCAGATCATGTGAGTGAAATTATTCTTGTAGGAATGAAATCCTTTATTCCACACTGCACCTTAAAATTTCATCCTTTATCTAAACCTTGGTTTTCCAATAAATGTGCTAAGGCTTTCAAGTGGCTTGCATCCAAATCTCCACATTCATTTTCTGCTTACACCGAAGCATGCAACAATTGTAAAGGAGTTATTAATCTGTCCAAATTAGATTTTGAACAGACTAACTAGAAAACTTTCTTCTTGCCCAAATGATAGTTAAGCATTCTGGTCTTTTGCCAAAACTAAGGGCCATAACTTTTGCCCATCTCTGCTCCCACCTCTGTTAAAACGTGATGGTTCTATTTGCTACTTCAGCTAAAGATAGAGCTGACCTCATAGCACCCTACTTTTCTTCTAACTCTTGTATAGATGATCCTTTTAAGCTACCTCCTACCATTTCCAGTCTCCTCCATTTAATGCCTCCTGTGGTTTCTGTCAAAAGGATGTCAGAAGAATTTTGAAAAATCTTGACGTTATGAAAGCTCCGGGGGCTAAAGTAAAGAAAGCCTGCATGAGAAGCATGCAAAAGTTCGATGAAATTTACCAGTAAAAATACTTTGCTGTAAAGGCATTTGTATTGTTGCTAGCTCGGTAAACAGACGGTGGGTGTTATCGGTCAGGAGTAGAAATTGAATCCCATGGGAGATTGAAACCCTCCCGAAGTGGGGGGGGATAACATGGCCTTTTTTTCTTTAGAATCACTAATTGAATCATGAACAGAGTCATATTGGAAGTTCTGGCGTCGTAAAAAATGTTCATAACGTAGTTTCACCGGTAAACTTTTTCAAAGTTTGCTATGCTTCCCGTGTGGGCTTCCTTTGCCTTTTGTTTTTTTTCTTAATAAACAGTTTATCCATTAGTCCACCAGTGATTCTAAAGAAAAAAGGTCAGGTTACCCCCTCCACTTTGGGAGGGTTTCAATCTCCCATGGGATTCAATTTCTACTCCTGACTGATAACACCCACCGTCTGTTTACCGAGCAAGCAACAATACAAATGCCATTATGACAAAGTACTTTTACCAGTAAATTTCATCGAACTTTTGCATGCTTCTTTTGCAAACTTCACTTGTTCTCAAAGTCTCTACAACTGAGATTACTCCTGTCCTTCTGTATCATTGTTTACACTTTCTTATTCCACTGGTGTTTTTACTTCTGCTTGGAAATTTGCTCATATCCAACCAGTTCCCATAAAGGATGACAAATCCCTCCCATCCAATTTTTGTCCCATTACATTTACTTCAACTGTTTGTAAATAATGGAGAAATCCATTTACTGCCAAATCCTAAATTATCTACAAACCTTCCATCACATCATTGATTACCAGTATGGATTCCATCTGTGTCAATCCACTGGTGATATATTTCCTTATATTACTCATTTATTGACAAATTCAATGCAAAAGCTTAGTGAAACTCAAGCTATTACTCATGACATTTCAAAAACTTTTGATCGTATTTGGCATAAAGGTCTTCTAAATAAGCTGCCGTCTTATGATGATATAACTGAGCATTCCTTGTTGCATATTTAATACTATTTTATAGTATAAACCTGTTAACAGGAGAGATTGCTTCTGCAGGGATACACTTAAAATAGAAAGGATGAAAGAATATTTGCTGATTGTATCAAGGCAATGTTAGGTGGGTCAGAAAACTGCTAGCTTGGGGGGATTCACAGACATAGTTAACAGTAGCTGCAGGCAGAGGTGGAAATGATTCTTGCACTGCCTTTATTGGAATAAGCAGCAGCCCAGAAATCAAGTTGCTGGGGATTTCAGGAACTTGTTGGAGGTCACGAAACAAGTAAATACATGGGCTGTGTTAGAGTAATTAAGGGTAAAAAAAAAAAAAGGTCCAGTGAAGGTAAAGAAAGCCAACACGAAAACAACAAGAAACGTCAGATAACACGTGGAAAATTAGTTTCCCGATACGGCACTCTAGTGCTGCCCACTCGGTAAACAGATGGTAGATGTTATCAGTCTGCAGCAAAGTCGAGAATGATATATTGATTGACAGGTAGGTGTGGCAAATGATGTGCTGATTGGTGCATGAACATAAAACACACGACAACATCGGTTTAGTATCACTTTAGTAGCACTCAGAAGCACTATTGGTAACTTGCCCTAATCGCACATGCTCTAATGAACGCTTTCCATAATGATAAAAAAAAGTTCAGGTTACCTCCATATGAATCCCATGGGAGCTTGAACCCCTCCCGAAATGGAGGGGCTAACCTAACCTTTTTTCTTTAGAATCATGGGTGGACTAGCACATAAATTGTTTATTTACAAAATATTAATTTTTTATTACTGTACTTTTATTTTTAAAGACACTTGTGCGGATACACACGTGTCATAATGTCAATCAACACCTCAATAGCTATTCACTATATATATATATATATATATATATATATATATAAATATAAAGAATCTTTCTTTCTTTTCCTATTATTTCCTAACCTAACCTAACGTTTAAGTTTAGATCACGAAATATAAGGAAACCTTTTCTATTATTTCCTAACTTACCATTTAAGTTCAGGTTACGAAAAATAAAGAAACCTTTTCCTTTTTTCATAACCAAACCTAAATCAACAATATAGTAAAAACACTCATGAACTCCAAAAATCTGCTTCTAATAAAGAGAAAAAAACATAATGAAGAACATAAAAATGAACAGAATTAAACTTTTATTAATTTAGTTTTCATCAAAAAATCAACCAACATTTTATTTTCCTTACAAATTTCTTCCATCTTTAAAAGATTCATTGCTACTATTACCTGTTTACCGTTCATCACATAACTATTATGCACAGTTCTTTACTCATAAATACACATTATAATGCCAACCAATGATTACACAGTAGCTTGTCATCTGTTGTGCCCACCACCGATCATTTCATCATTTGCCTACCTATCAATCAATATATCCTTCTCGATTTCGGCTCCAGTCCGATAACACCTACCGTCTGTTTACCGAGTGAGCAGGGCTAGAATCCGTGTCGGGAAACTAATTTTCCACGTAAGTTATCCAACGTTTCTCGTGTTGGCTTTCTTTACCTTAGCCAGAGGTGCATGTATACTTGTATTAACACCAATGCTAGGAGTATAGTAAATAAATTTGATGAATTTGAACAATCTTGATGCCAAGAAGCTCCAGGTCCTGATAGTATCTTATCTGTTCTCAAAACTGGTGCAACTGAGCTTACTCCTGTTCTGTATAACTATTTTTGCACTTTCTAATTCCACTGGTGTTTTTCCTTGGAAATTTGCTCATGTCCAGCCAGTTCCTAAAAAGACCCCCCCCCCTCTCTCTCTCTCTCTCTCTGTGTGTGTGTGTGTGTGTGTGTGTGTGTGTGTGTGTGTGTGTGTGTGTGTGTGTGTGTGTGTGTGTGTGTGTGTGTGAAGCATAAGCCTCAAGCTTCCTTGCATCATATGGCTAACAATAACAAATCCCTTCCATTGCAAGTACTTCTACTCTTTTCAGAGTAATGGAGAAATCTATTAACTGCCAACTCCTAAACTATCTAGAAACTTTCCTTCTGATCAATGATTGCCAGTATAGATTTCGTCATTGTCAGTCCACTGGCGATATATTGGCTTATGTTACCTATCTATGAACAAATTCAATCCAAAGTTTGGTGAAACTCAAGCAGTTGCTCTTGACATCTCAAAGGCTTTCGATCATGTTGGGCATAAAGGTCTTCTCAACAAGCTTCCATCTTATGGATTGCCGACTGTTTTTTGTAATAGGGTATCCAGTTTTCTCTCTGATCGCTCACTGCAGGTATGGTAGGTAGCTATCTACCTTCTAACTTCTCCTCTAATGCTGGTGTTCCCCAATATTCCATTATTTCTCCCACTCTTTTCCTCTTGTATATTTCAAGTCAATAGAAGAATATATTAATTCTTCCATTGACCTGAAATCCTATCCATAGTTTTGCTAATGATAACACATTGCATTCCACATTCCAGTATAAGAAACCTTGCCCTGCACAAACAGCTTCAACATCTCAAATGTCCACTACCAGTTCCTTAAATGCTGATCTCTAGGTGTCTCCAGTATGGCAAAGATAACTTAGGTAATTTCAGTTCTTCTAAAACTCAGTCCTGTCTGTCAAACTCAGTCATATATCTTGCAAAAAGAATTCTTCTGCTCTGGTGCTTATCTTTGATGACACTTACTTAGATTGCTAGACAAGATTGCATATCTCTATTAGAAATTACCCTGACTTCTAATTTTTCTCGGCATAAGCACATCACGAATGTTGCTTCCTCTGAATCTGAAAAAACTGGGTTTTCTTCTTCACTGTCAACATTACTTTTTTTTTAAGTAGCTGCTTACTCTGTACAAATCTCAAATTTTCCCTGCCATAGAATATTGTTCCCACATCTCAGGCAGTGCCCCCATACTTCTCTCAGGCTTCTAGACTCCAACCAGAAGGCGGCAGTTAAGGTAATTAATGAACTGCTCTTACAAAGTCTTACTTTCTATCTCATGGATGTTCTGGTTCTGTGGCATGCCTTTTCTATAGATACTTCCATGGGCACTGTTTTTTTTTAATTCGCTACTATATTTTGCCCTCTCTCTCTCTTCCAAACCAGTCCAAACACTCTCCACAACCAGTCAGCATCCTTTTACTGTCCAATTTCAAACTCACAGAACCAATTTTTCTTCTTCCTCATTTATTCCTTCAACTTCTATTTTCTGGAACAACTTCCCTTCACATGTATTTCCTGAAAATTAGAATCTACAGAAATTCAAGTCTAATGTGAACAAACATATTCTTTCATTATCTCAACCTTTAATTCATGTGTGGTAATAAATAAAATAAATTTAGAATTTTTTGCTTATAGGTTCTAACACCTTTTGTGTTTGGGATTTTCATATATGGTTTCTGCTGTCACCACAGAAACCATAAACACTGCTAATATAATCATGAGAGAGGATAGTCATATAATATTAAGGCAACTGGCAAAGATTTTTAAAATGTAAATAGGAAGCAACCACTGTATTTTCCATGACCATTTGCATGTGATGCTTGTTTGTGCATGCTGGGTTCCAAGACTACTCGCATCTGAGCAATAACAGTTTCGCATGGAGGTTTGTCAGGAGCTGCAGCAGATGGTTAATGTAGATGGTGAGGTTCTGCACAAGGTGATAATGGCAGATGAGACATGGTTGCATCATTTCAACCAGAGAGTAAGCAACAAAGCTCTGTTTGGAAGTCTACCTCATTGCCAATACTGAAAAAGCAAGAGTTGTGCTTCTGCAAGAAAGGATGGTTACTCTTTACTCTAAAAAGAGTAACCATCTTCTGCAAGATGGTTACTCTTTTTTTTTGACATTCAAGGAATGGTTTACTAGCATATTGTTCCACATCATTCACCTTTCTGCAGAAGTGTACTGCACACTTTGCAGGATCACATTCATTGTAAATTCATTGCTCATACTATCATTGAGTACTTAGCCTGCATTGATGTCAAATGTGTTTCTTCATCTGCTGTACAGATGTGACCTTGCACCCTGTTATTTTTTTTTATTTACATAGTTAAAGAAGGAGCTGCAAGGAAAATGTTTCCAATTGTCAGAAGTAGTTGTAAAGACATCAGAGGTGATTATCAAATGCATGTCAAAAAATGGCTTCCACCATGTTTTTGAAGAAATGCAGAAACGTTGGAGTAAATGCATTTCGTTGAATAGGGACTATTTTGAAAAGGACCATCAAAATATGGATGATTAATAAAGGTATGGTGTGAAAATTACCTTCCTCTGCAACAGTATCAATGGTTTCACTTTTTGTCATCCATTTGGAGAGATCTAGGCTATTAGTTTTAAAAATTTCTCCCATTGAGACTGGAGGAATTTTTAAAAGCCTCTTCATCCAGGGTTATAATTAGCCAATCTCAGTTGATGGGAATAGGATTCTCCCCTTAAGTTATTCCTGAATTTTTCAGCCAGCACAACATGCTAATCAATCTGTGAACACACACATACCCCTACAAACATAATACACTCACAGTTTAGCCTAAGGTGCATCTTGGGCCATATTGTGACAAAAATAAACATATTATGTAAAATCTACAAGGGTAACAAACACATGACTGCCAGAAATTTGCAAAGTTAAGGTGATTTGCCAACAGTATCTTAGCTGCAGTGGTGTGCTACTCTTAAGGTTGAAGTTCTCCTTTCTGTCCTCTTCTTCTACAAGAATCACTCCACAACAAGGCCACAAAAATGGGATGTGGCCCATTTTTGTGGCCACTCATGTCTGTTAATATTAGGCTTCTTGTTGCAAATATATAATGCTTCTAACCAACAATGGCACTTCTAAAATCCTGCAGAGTAAATCATTTGAGCATCATCTGGATCTATTTGCTGTCCCTCTTGCCAGTTATATATGAATACAGCTCTGTCTTCCAATTTGGCTCTCTATATGGCGCAACATTAAATTATTCACATAATTTTCAGTGTTTTTCATGGCTAAAAGCCTTCCATATTTTTATTTTGGATCCCAGTATTAACCATAATAATGGGACCCATATTTATCCTATTATGGAAAGTGCTCTTTTACATTTTGATGATGGATGGCACCCTTTTTATTAAGTCTCTCTTACACAGTATGTGGCACCTTCTCATCTTGCTTCCCCCCACCCCACCCCCTATCTCTCATTGAATATATAGCTGGTCCCATCTTGTGTACAGCCATGTGATCTCTGCATCCTTTATTAGCTGCTGTGCATTTGGTAGTATTCATATATTTGGTAGCTTTTCTATCTTTTAGTGCTTTTAACTTTTAGAAGTAAATATTTTGATCTCTTGTGTTTTTCATGTGTAAGCTGTAAGGAGTACATATATAGTGTTACATTTTTGAAGGTTATTTCAAGTACATTTCAAATAATGTCTGTTTAAATACAGAATATCTTGAATTTTTTTGATAATGTATGCCATCTTTAACTGTGCTTTAAACTAATAGTAGACATGGTTTTAATAGATAAATTTCACTTATTTTCACACTAAAAAAAAAATAAATAAATAAATCTTTGAGGGCAGTGATTCAAAATAAATGTTGATATTCAGTTTGCAGTTGGTTAAATGCACTGGCTCAGATTTCTTTAACAGTGTAATGAACAATTTCATCAAAAAAATTGGACAAATGGCTCAGTTATTTTGTTAAATATACGGAAAATATTATAGGTTGTAGCGTTTCATATGTATATTTTCAAATTCTTCGATAAAGATTTCTTTGTTATAACAGTTTCTTTAATTTACTGTCTATTCATTCCTCATATGTTCTTAACTTATAGTATTTATCATATGTAGAAAAATTGTTTAGTATTATTGATTATACATACTGATAATTTTAAAAAATTTTGGAGGTGAATGTTATGAATAATACAATGAAAAATTATAATTATTTTTATTTATATATGTATTTTTACCAGCTTAAAGAATTACCCATAGCCAGAGAAAAAATCAAAAAGTTAGAGGCCAGAACAGAAGACCTTCAAGCTATGGTAAATGAAAAAGTTCGCATGCAGAGGTATGGTTTTATTCTGGATTTCTCTCCTGATTAAAATTCATAATAATGGTAATAATATGAGAATTGCAAACACACTCTGTATGTACCCATTTCTTAACCTTGCTGGGGTGGCATCTGGTCTGTCATACCCCTCACTAAAACAGCTGTTGTGATTAACTGCCAGTTTCAAGGTTAGTGGCTGTTGCTCTGTGTACCCTCCAAATCATACTTTTCTTAATTCACACTTGTTTAGTTTTATTGTCCAAAAACTGAAAAAAATCCAAAAAAAATGGCAATCACCAATTCCCAATGCTGATGGTATTATTGTATTTAAAGACTAAATACATACGGCATAATATGATATGGGTTTAAATTAACTATATAATAGCAGTGTAGATACACCATAGTTTATCCATAAATTTAACTACATACATAGTGTAAAGACATATTTTAATTTTATCTCATATTGTGGCTACCTTCACAGTGAGATACCAGGTATTGCACTACTTCAAATAAATAGCGCTTCTCTAGTAGAGGTGACTACTGTTATTTATTCTCAGTGGGCACCACCACCACCAAGACGGTACCCTTTCAAAGCTTGTTGGCTTACTCATTGGTGGGTGGCAGTGGCAGGTACCCTGATAATGCAAACATGCCATCAAAGTTAATTCCATAATATGAGAGATGCCAAATGGTGAACAGAATGATATTGTATTTAAAGACTAAATGCACAAGACATAATATGATATGGGTTTACATTAATTATATAATATCGGTGTAGATACACCATAGTTTACCCATAAATTTAACTACATACATAGTGTAAAGGCATTGTAATTTATGAGTAAACTATGATGTAGCTACACCGATATTATATAATATATAATCCTATATTATTATACGTTCAAAACAAAGGAGACCTACTGATTGTCTTGGCAGGTATTGTTGAGTTTTTCAGGTTGAAAACTGTAATGATAAATTTTTAGAAAGGTCCCACTCCTTCCATATTTTTGATTAACTCACTGTTAGTTCATGAAATTATATACAAGATATTGCCAACTGTGTAGCACATTTTTATCCTATCCATTAGGGATTTCTCATTTTTTAATAGATTAATTCTTACAAAAAGTCATCTTGGTAAGCTTTGTGAATTACTTCAAACGGGAAAGAATTTTTCAAGGGTAGCCAGAGTTAGTAGCAAAAAAAAAAAGAAGTGGGGATTGGGGCAAAATGATCCTCATGTAGCTGCTAATAGTTAACTCTGAGCTGCCAAAGGAGCTTGATCATCTCAATAGACAATTTTTTCTTGCTTGCACTTTTACTGTTCAATATTTTTATTGAATTGATGCATTTGTCTCCTAGAATGGCTCTATTCTCATCTATTCTGAATTTATCATTGCATTGTAGGATAAACTCTGAGCAGGCAAAAGAGAAAGACCATATCAGGAATTTCACACTTGTAATGTTTCATAATTTTCTTTGTGGCAGTCCTTCACTTGAATTGTGGCATTTAGCATTAGCATTAGTAGAGGCATATGATGCAAAAAAGCAAGCTTATGCAGCATCAGCCAAAGGGAAAAAAAAAAAAAACCCTTTCCTATTTAACCCACCTGGTCACTCCAAATGTTTGTCTAGTTCAGCCTTAAATTTATTTAAGCTATCAACTTCCACAACAACAGATGGAAGTCTGTTCCACCAACCAGCTACCCACTGGCTAAAGGCAAACTTCCGCACATCTATCCTACATCTGTGTTTCTTCAATTTGAATTTATGCCCTCTCAGGTGATTATTCTGAGCAAGAGGAAGAATCCCATCAGCATTGAGCATGCGCAGGTGCCCAGTCTCCAGACACTGTAATTTGCAAAACTTAAGCCTTTCTTCGTAAGAGTAACCCTTTGTTCCATTCACTAATCTTGTTGCCCTTCTCTGTACTCGTTCCAACAGCTCTACATCCTTCTTAAAATGAGGCCTCCAGACCTGTATACAGTACTCAATGTGTGGCCTGACCATTGCTTTATACAAGGGGATAATCACCTCCTTATCCTTGCTAAAAAAAATTCTGTATATCATTGACAAGACTCCATGAGCTACTTTTGCAGACCATCTGCACTGCTCAGAAAACTTCATATCTGCCTGCACAATTACCCCCAGGTCCTTTTCGTTCTCTACCACTGTCAGTAGTACCACAGAGTTGATACATTACTCTAGGGTTACTGCTTCCCATATGTAGTACTTTACATTTGTCAATGTAAACTTCATTTACCACTTCTCTGCCCATCTGCCCAACTTTTATGATTCTGCTCAACTTTTACAATTTCCAACAAATAGTTACAGATTTATTGGAAAACGTTGTTGTATGCTGTAAATCTTTGGAACCTTTGATTTGTCCAAAATCTGTTAGTGAACTGTGTTCATTATCTTCTTGAGTTCAGAACTTTCATTAACATTGTCCAAAATTGGACAATACTTTGTTCCAAAATTTTCTCCGCGATTTATTAAATACTGAACTTGGAATTTCATTTCATGTTACATTATAAACACATCTTTGATATTGATAACTTTTAATGATTCTGTAAAGCCTTCTATATTCATGTGTTCTATTTTTTTCCAAAATTGAACCCAAACACTTTCACTCAGATCATCTCTTTTAGACATTCCAGAACCCACTAGATTAAAGATATATTCAGGTAGTAAACTGTGGCTTTTATGCCCCCTTTTTTGTAAGTTCTTCATAATTGGTATGTGAAGGAGTGTTCCAGAAAGGGAATAGCCTTTTCAGTTAAGTTTATTTTCTTCACTCTTTTTACAAAAGGTACAAATTCATGGGAGGGGGACATTCTTTGAATAATGCAGAGTCTATCCATGCTGATTTCTGTGAATGGTATTAAACTGGTAAAAATTAACAATTGATAAGTTTAAAAACTCTAGGACTAGATTAACTGATTTACCAACAACAAAAAGTGGTAATTTGTGAGTTCTGGTCTTATTGTTGCAGGCAGCTACTATGATTCTCCCCCTCTCTCTCTTGTATATGGGTGCTACAGGCTCCCCCTTTTTTTGTTATTATTTTTGTGGTAACATCTTATAATTTAGCTATGTTTGATCCATGTTGTAGAATTCTTCTTCAATAAATTTTTCATCTGTTGATAAATGACTTTAAATCTTCTATAATTTTTTGACCACTAAACTGATCAATGGATATTCTCTCCATAATAATACTCAGTAAACAAATACCATGGGTTTTTCTTAATCCTAGTCATTCGTCATTTGCCATAAAACTTTCTGTACCATCATTTTTTTGTAGTCTTTTGGTCATACCTAATTTAGTACATAATAATTTTTCATAATTTTTTTAGAGATTCACCTAGAGCATACGTCCAAATTAGAATTCACAGAAACAATGACTATCTCTTTATTTTCTTATTGATATTTCATTAATTTACATAATATTTAATTAAATTACATATTGTAATTACAGTAACAAGCAATTTTATTGGTGCAAATGCAGTTTGGAACAAACATGCAACAGATCCCCCCCCCCACCTCAGGAAGCATGCAACTGAACAAACAGGCACAGCACAACTACACTGGCTGGCATACTAGTTACAAGCATACTGAACTAGTGCCTACAGCAGAGTTAAAGAGTAGAACTTTAAAACAAGCTACTGTAGCTTGTTTTAAATGATTTTTTTTTTTTTTTTTACAGTGTCATATTATTTGTATAGAAAATATATATAAATTAGCTTCAGTAATCAGCTTCAACATAATATTCTACATATGCCTTATAAATTTACATATGTGAAGTTGATCCATTATTTATATTGGTTGACTCATTATTTATATTGTTTATGCTGACAGTTCTTTGTCTTTGAGAATCTTTGCCAATTCAGCTGCTCAAGCTATAGTGCACCATTTCTTAATGTACTTTGCACAGATTTTTTTTAATATGTATAATGTGTGTGTTCATAGCTTGATTTGCATGTTATGCAAGCTGAGAAATGCAAATACTGAAGTTGGATCCTCCTTTTTTTTCCCTGTGATCTGCTCCAAATGAATGATAAGTAGTAGTGAAATTACTGTACTGTGATGAACGAGTTATTCTTAAAAGGATGGTGTGTGTGTGTGTGTGTGTGTGTGTGTGTGTGTGTGTGTGTGTAAAATTTAATAATGCATCACTCTTTCCTCCTCAGGGAACTGTCCACAGAACATCAGCATCTCGTAAGATCTTTTGAAAAGGAATCGAAAATTAAAGAACGACTGTCCATGGAGAATGAAGAACTTCAGTGGAAATTAAAGCAGAATATGGAAGCAAGTTATATTCTGAATTCTCTCTTAGGTATGATTTAGTTTCTCTCCCCCCCCTTCAGGTATGGTTTAGATTTGTTGTTCGAAAGCAACAACACCAGGTCCAAGGTTGCCAGTTTTTGGACATTTGACCTGTATCCAACCACATATCTGAAAAACAAAGTAAAAAGTAATTTTTTTCTTTTCTTTTGCTTTTTATGATTTTTTTTTTTTTTCTGTAAAATTAATAATAAAGTTAGCAGAACACTTTGAATGCACTGTGTGTATTTTAGTTAAAAAAAAAAGCAAAACATGTATTTTGATGGTTGGAATGCCATCAAGTCTTCATCCTTTCAGCTTCATTTTGAGTTTGAGAAGAGGAAAAAATATCACATACAAGGTCAGATGAATATGGAGGATGTGGTACTACAGAAATGTGGGGTTTTTTTTTTTGGTTTTTTTTATTTTATTTTTTTTTTTTTTAAGCCAAAAAGGCTGGAATGAAGAGTGTGGTGTGTGAAAGAGGAACATTGCCATGGTGGAGAAACCGTCCACCATTTTCAAGCAGCTACTGGAATTTTCTCAAATTCCAGTAGCTCTCAGTCAATTAGAACCTCTTTATAAAAGGCCTGGTTTACCATTTGTCTATTCTAAACAAATTCATAGTTCTGAAACCCTGAACGTTGAAAAGAAACGTGCAACATTGCTTTCATATTTGACTGAACGTAAAGAGAAAAGAAGGAAAATTAGCAGAACTTAGTTGATATCAGAATAGCAAGTATCACAGAATTTAGAGGATGAACATGGGGAAGCCGAATAGCAAACACAATAAATTAATTTATTCTAGAAGTAAGGTATAGTGCAAGGCAGTTTGTAGTTGTGGCAATAACTTTTAGAACTAGTTTGTAAGAAGTTTAAAGTTAGGGTTAAATTTGAAAGTGCTGCAATTCTTATGTGTGTCGGAGAACAGAGCTTGGGAGGATTCACAGACTAATAGATTAACAGCAGCCACAGGCAGAAGTGAAAGTGATTCTTGCACTACTTCTATTGGAATGAGCAGCAACCTAGAATGCAAGGTGCTGGGTTTTTCAAGGACTGCTGGGAGTCATCATAGAACAAGTAAATACATGCACTGTGTTAGCATAACTAAGAGTAAGAACATGTGCATCTGTACCAGTGCTAGTATAGTAAATAAATTTGATGAATTTGAGATGCTGGTCAAGACATCAAAGGCAGATGTTGTTGGGATATCACAGACATGGTGTCACACAGATATAAGGAATTGGAATACAGAATTGGAATTTGGGGAGTATAATGTGTACAGAAAGGATATAAAGGGAGGAGGGGTTATGTTAGGAAGGAAACAGAAAAACTAAGGAACCAGTTGAGATGGGTGGACAGTGCAATGTTGAGTCAGTTTGGTGTGACATAAGCACTGGGATAGCAAAATTGAGAATATGAGTGTATTATAGGCTTTATGACTCTGATGAGTACAACAAACAGCTGTACAGAAAAATAGAGTGGGCCAGTAAATCAGAAAGTCTTATAAGGGGGGATTTTAACTGGAGCTTGTCATCTGAACACTAGCAAGGCTTTTGTGGATTTATTGGCTGATTGTTTTCTGCAGCAGCAGCATGTGCAGGATGCCACCAGAGGAAGTAATACTCTGGAGCTGACTATCAGCAGTGATTATTCATGCAATAAGAATCTGCAGATAAAGGAGCCACTAGGTGGCAGTGATCACAGTGTACTGATGTGGGATTTTCTTAAAGGTGTAACTACCATCAAGGGTAAAGGAAAGGGTTTTTACTTACATAAGGGTGACTACAGTGGTCTCAGACAGTTTTTAAATTCTATACAATGGGACCAACTGATGTTACCAACAGCATATTCTAAATGGGAAGAATTCAAGGAAGTAATCTTGGAAGCTACTAGGTTTTTCATACTGATTAAGAAATACTGTTCAAGATTTATGCCTAAATGGATGTGAGATGTACTAATGAGACTTGTGGCAGAGAAGAAAAATGCATGGGATGCATATAAATTATCAGGCAACACAGAAGCCTACAGTAGATATAAACTAGTTTTTAATCAAGTCACAAAGGAGGTTAGGCAAGCAAAGGCAGATTACAAGAAAAGAGCAAAGATTTCTTGACTTATGTAAATTCTAGAAGGAAGGAAGGGAAGGGAATGAATCAGATCGGTCCACTTGATATTGATGGTTCAACTGTTGGTGATTCTGCTCAGGTAGCTGAAAAACTAAATGAGTATAATGCATCTAATTTACACATGAGGAATTCTGCAGGGAAGTGGAGGACAGAAGCTTATTAAACTCTAATAGGGAGCTAAATGATTTTCAAATAACTGAGAGCAAATTGGGGGAGTAATTTTTGAAGCTAAACATAAGAAAGACCCCTGTGGTGGATGGAATCTGTCCACTTATGTTAAAGGAGGGAGCAAAGGAAGTAAGCAAACCCTTAGCCAGCATTATGAGAGCATCCTTGGACTCAGGGGAGGCCTCCACTGACTTTGCATGTGCAAATCTATCCCCGATTCACAAAGGGGGATCTAAAGGTGACTAGTAATTACAGACCAATTAGTTAACTTCTGTTCTCGGGAAAATAATGGAATCACTGGTTAAAGATACAGTGCAGAATCATCTAGACAAGACTGCAGTAATAATCCAGACACAACATGGGTTTGTTAAGCAGAAGTTTTGTATGACCAGTTTGATTGGATACTATGTTGTGGTCACAAAGGAACTGGTTGCAAAAACTAATTTTGATATCATATGTGGTGCCTCCGTGGGCAGGAGCGGCAGTGCGTAGCACACGCTTCTTGATTAGACCGGGGTTCGAGCCCGTGACCACCAAATACGGAGGATGCTTGAAAGGTCAGGGAATGACCACTGCATATCCTCGGAGCAATATGGCCTTAGTTGCTAATGCTCCTAAAAACCAAATAACAACGAATTGATATCATATGCTTGGATTAACAGGAAAGCTTTTTGATACTGTTGCACATGGAAGACTACTGTGTAAATTGGAGCAGTATGGCATTAAGGGCAAGTTGCTGCTGTGGATAAAGGGATGGTTCAGTGGGAGGAGACAGAGAGTGCTAATCAATGGTCACTGCTCTTCATGGACTAATGTTATTCTTCAAATAGGTCTCTGGGGTTGGGTATATTCATACTATAATTTTTAGTGTTTCTCACCAACCATTGAAGTAAAAACGGAAACCAAAATCTTATGTTTATGTTTATGTTAAAAGTTTATGTTTAAGTTTACGATAAATTTACAGTAGATCAAACAAAACACGATTATACAAAATGTTACTGATAATAAAATACTGAATTAAGATAAAATAAAACAAATGTAATTTACAGTGAATATACAAATAAAATGATAATAAAATACTGAATTAAATTGCAATAAAATATACTAGATTAAAAGTGCTAAAATAACTGAAGCTTTCAAAGGCTTCTGCCTTCTTCCTCAACAATGTACTTCTATACTGCGGTGCCTCATTAAATACCAGCAGATTTTGGGACCGCAAGTGGCTCGAGAGCCTACGAATTAGTTCTATTGGGAACAATATAAATAGAGACAGGGGTACATGCATTCATCCCCTCTTTGAGGCGGTAATCCTTGGAGGGGATGAACGTTTTCGCCTGGAACACTCCCGAGCCGCTTCCGGTTCCAACATGTACAGGAACAGTGCACGTTTACGTGAGATGCACCATGAATCTGCTGGTATTTAATGAGGCACCGCAGTATAGAAGTACACTGTTGAGGAAGAAGGCAGAAGCCTTTGAAAGCTTCAGTTATTTTAGCGCTTTTAATCTAGTATATTTTATTGCATTTTAATTCAGTATTTTGTTATCATTTTATTTGTATATTCACTGTAAATTACATTTGTTTTATTTTATCTTAATTCAGTATTTTATTATCAGTAACATTTTGTATAATCGTATTTTGTTTGATCTACTGTAAATTTATCGTAAACTTAAACATAAACTTTTTAAGATTTTGGTTTCCGTTTTTACTTCAATGGTTGGTGAGAAACACTAAAAATTATAGGACTAATGTTATTAGTAGACTCACCAGGGATGGGTGTTAGCAGTGTTATGGTGTATTTATCAGTGATATTGATAAAGCTATATCAGGCTTAATATCTAAGTTTGCAGACGGACAAAGGTTGTCAGGGTTGTTAATGACAGCAAACTACTGCAAGGATCTAGAAAAGTTGAGCACGTGGGCTGAGAGGTGGCAACTGAAGTTTAACATTGATAAATGTAAAGTACTGCATATGAATAGCAGTAACCCCAGAGTAATGTACCACCTGTCCGGTGCTACACTCAGGGTAGTGGGAAATGAAAAAGGCATGAGGGTTATTGTGTAGTCAGATATGAAGTTTTCTGAGCAGTACAAACTGGTTGCAAGAGCAAGTCACGGGTCTTGTCAATGATATACAGGAATTTTGCTAGCAGGGATAAGGAGTTGATTATCCCCTTGTATAAGGCAATGCCCAAGCCACACCTTGAGTACTGCTTACAGGTCTGGAGGCTTCATTTTAGTAAGGATATAGAGTTGCTAGAACAAGTACAGAGAAGGCCAACAAGATTGGTAAGAGGAACAAAGGGGTGCACTTATGAAGAAAGGCTTAAGTTCTGCAGATTGCAGCATCTGGAGACAAGGCACCTGCAGTGTGATCCGTTTGAGGCCTTGAATGGTTTTAGCAAGCTCAATTCTGATAGGATTCTTCCTTTTGCTCAGATTTTGCATCTGAGGGGGCATAAATTCAAATTGAGGAAAGACAGTTGCAGAACAATGTGCTGAAATTTGCCTCTAGCCAGCCTGTGGTTGTTTGCTGGAATAAACTTCCATCTATCACTGTGGAAGTTTCTTCCACAGTGGCAGATGGAAGTTAGCATTAGTAGAGGCGTGTGATGCCTCTACTAATGCTAATGATGATTTAATTGGCTGAGATTATTATTTAGTAGGATTATGTGAGTGAAAGCTAGGTGGCGAATATGCTCTTCGTGGACTAATGTTATTAGTGGAGTCCCTCAGGGTTCAGGGTTGGGTCCATTGTTGTTTTCTGTATTTATAAATGATATTGATGATGGTATATCAAGCTTAATGTCCAAGTTTGCAGACGATACAGAGGTTGGCAGGGTTGTTAAGGACACTAATGACAGTATATTGCTGCAACAGGATCTAGAAAAGTTGAGGAGATGGACTGAGAAGTGGCAAATGAAGTTTAACATTGACAAATGTAAAGTACTACATATGGGAAACAGCAACCCCAGAGCAACGTATCAACTCTGTAATACTACACTGATAGTGGAAGAGAATGAAAAGGACCTGGGGATAATTGTGCAGGCAGATATGAAGTTCTCTGAGCAGTGCAGACGGGCGGCAAGAGTAGCTCATGGTGTCTTGTCAATGGTATACAGGAATTTTTTTAGCAGCGATAAAGAGGTGATTATTCCCTTGTATAAGGCAATGGTCAGGCCACACCTTGAGGATACAGGTCTGGAGGCCTCATTTCAATAAGGATGTAGAGCTGCTGGAACGAGTACAGAGAAGGGAAACAAGATTAGTGAATGGAACAAAGGTTACGAAGAAAGGCTTAAGTTTTGCAAATTACAGTGTCTGGAGACTAGGCACCGGCGAGGTGATCTGATAGAGGTGTATAAAGCCTTGAATGGTTTGAGCATGCTCACTGCTGATGGGATTCTTCCTATTGCTCAGAATAATCACCTGAGAGGGCATAAATTCAAATTGAGGAAAGACAGTTGTGGGATAGATGTGCAGAAATTTGCCTTTAGCCAGCGGGTGGTTGGTTGGTGGAATAGACTCCCATCCCTTGTTGTGGAAGGTGATAGTCTAAATAAATTTAAGGCTCAGCTGGACAGGTATTTCGAATGAATGGAAGGGTGAAATGAGAGTGGGATTTTTTTTTTTTTTTTTTTTTTTTGGCTGATGCTGCATAAGCTTGCTTTCTTGCATCATATGCCTCTACTAATGCTAATGTTAATTATCTGTATACACCACCCAGCCGAAGCTCTAAAATAGATTAAATAGAATTTTTATTATTATTATTATTATTATTATTATTTTATTATGTTAAATGTATGTATTAATAATACATAAGTTTTACTTAACAACAATACAGTTAGTTACCATTTAACCTGCTGTTGTCTGTTCCCATTATGACCTGTCAGTATTGGGAACTGTTACCATTTTGATCTCTAGTATCATTACTTTCACATTAGCATTAGTAGAGGCATATGATGCAAGAAAGCAAGCTTATGCAGCATCAGCCAAAAAAAAAAAAAAAATCCCACTCTCATTTCAACCCTTCCATTCATTCGAAATACCTGTCCAGCTGAGCCTTAAATTTATTTAGACTATCACCTTCCACAACAAGGGATGGGAGTCTGTTCCACCAACCAACCACCCGCTGGCTAAAGGCAAATTTCTGCACATCTATCCCACATCTGTCTTTCCTCAATTTGAATTTATGCCCTCTCAGGTGATTATTCTAAGCAAGAGGAAGAATCCCATCAGCATTGAGCATGCTCAAACCATTCAAGGTTTTATACACCTCTATCAGATCACCTCGCCGGTGCCTAGTCTCCAGACACTGTAATTTGCAAAACTTAAGCCTTTCTTCGTAAGAGCAACCCTTTGTTCCATTCACTAATCTTGTTTCCCTTCTCTGTACTCGTTCCAGCAGCTCTACATCCTTATTGAAATGAGGCCTCCAGACCTGTATCCTCAAGGTGTGGCCTGACCATTGCCTTATACAAGGGAATAATCACCTCTTTATCCCTGCTAAAAAAATTCCTGTATATCATTGACAAGACACCATGAGCTACTCTTGCCGCCCATCTTCACTGCTCAGAGAACTTCATATCTGCCTGCACAATTACCCCTAGGTCCTTTTCATTCTCTACCACTGTCAGTGTAGTACTACAGAGTTGATACGTTGCTCTGGGGTTGCTGTTTCCCATATGTAGTACTTTACATTTGTCAATTTTAAACTTCATTTGCCACCTCTCAGCATATTGATTGCCTTCCTTTGTAGATATCTATAAAAAAATTATCCTTAATTGTTACTCTGCAAATAAAGTATCCTGCTCTCCTTAGATCTCAATTGGATGCCCTTATAAAGTACGCTATTTAATAATCGTATAATATACCTCACTATATATTCTTTTTCCTGGTTAATACAGTAGTCTACTTTATAATTTATAATAGTTTAATAGTTTAATAATTTGTTTAATGTTTAAAATATAGTCACATGAGCAGCTTTTTTTTTTTAATAACCTAATTACTGATTTTCATGTACCATCTTTAATATGAATATTGTTTGTTTGTTATTTGGTTTTTAGCAGCATTAGCAACTAAGACCATATTGCTCCAGGGATATGCGGTGGTCATTCCCTGACCTTTCTGCATCCTCCATATTTGGTGGTCACGGGTTCGAACCCCAGTCTAATCAAGAAGCATGTGCTACGCACTGCTGCTCCTGCCCATCTGGCTACAGAGGCGACTAGTATGAATATAAAAATAAATTATCATGTTCAGAGTTAGAGTAGTTAAGTTATGGAAAACCTTTAAAAAATTGGTTTAGTAGCTACAGTAAAATCTCATTAATACAAACCCCGTTTATACAAAGTAGTACTCATTTATATGATGCACATACCATTCCCCTGCAAAAAGATTGGCTTTTCTATTTAAATATATTCATTTTTTACAAAATTTGGTTAATATGTATTACAAAGTTCATTTTCACCCTGTGACAAATAAATATTATTTTATGTTTAATACAAATCTTGGCACAACTGTTTGTTTATTGGCCCTACTATTACCTCTGGCCACCCGGTTCCATGCATCTCAAAGGATGGCACTGACTTGTTAGAAATTACTTTTGTGTAAACAAAACCAGTTTATGGTATCCAGAATGTAAGTGCACTCTGAAAAACATCTTTCTGAAGGATGAGCTGCTAAATTAACAAAAGAATAAAAACAGTTTTTCTGGGTTGTTTACATACACTCCCTCACTCTCCACAGTATTAAAGTCAGTTGCATTTGTTATGCTAGTTCAAAGAATCTTTTGCTACAGTATACAGTAATCTATTTTTTCTGCTAATTTATCTGAGCTTTCTTTTTTGGAACTTGTGTCTTTGAATTAATTTAAAGTTTATTTATATTAAATCTCATCTAGAAATTTTATGGTGACAAAATGTAGACGGAACTAAGCCTGGAAATTAAACTGAAAATTATACAAGATGCTTATAGGATAGATCAAAGTAAAACGGACATTGCAAAGAAATACAACATTCCTTTACATACTTTATCTGAAAAACCAAAAAAAAAAAAACTTGAAAAAGTGCATGACACTGGAGCAGCGATAAAACATAGGAAACAAATTTGTGGTGTAAAACCCAAGGAGCTTGAAACTTTTCAAGTGGTAGCAACAAATCAGTGCATCTACTTTGCCATTATCAGGTCCAATTTTGCAAGAAAAGGCAAATTATCTAGATCAGTAACATGGAAATAGTGACTTCAAATGCAGCAGTGGCTGGCTCCAAAATTTAAAAAAAAGGAATAACTTGATTTCACTAAATGTTTCCAGCAAGTCTGGATTAGTCAACAAAGAAAAGACTACAGACTGTGTTCTTTAGTCCATCCTTAAAAATATGAGGCAAAGGATATTTTTAATCTTGACAAGACAGGTTTATTTTATAATTTGCTACCAAACAAAACATTTGCTGTTTGAGGAGAGTCTTGTCATGGTGGAAAATTAAGTAAACAAAGACTCACTGTTCTATTATGCTACAATTCAAGTAGCGGTACTAAGCTACACCCACTTACTAGGTGGTAGATGACTCTCATCAACCGGTGCAGTACTACCACTTTGCTTATTGGAGGCTTGAAGAGGTGGAACCCATGTTTAGTCTCCAGAGCTAAGTTCCGGTCAACCCTTCCTCATCTCTTCCATCATGCAGTACGACTGATGGCTTTTGAGGTTATGATGGACATCATGGCGCGATCCAGTATTCCTTACATTTCGAGGGTACAGCTCTAAAACGGTGTTCGCAGACCGGCCGCTGGCTATTACACTGGACCGAATAAATAGTGACTGAAGGGAATCCAAGTAGTGTGTATGCGGGGGGGCATTGTCGAGGCCACATTATGTCAATGATCTGGGTATATTCTTACCATGTGCATGCCATATCCAAAAATTTCATTACTTCTCACAGCATGTCCTCCCCCCCCCCCACTTTTTCTTACTATTGAATACACCATGAATTGTCACACTAATAGAGTAAGCTTATCTACAAAAGGATCTAAAACTCCCAAACACTTCCTAGTTCATTTCACAAATACAAGTGGTCTCAGTTCTAATCTCATCAATATCCATTTCCTCTTGCAGTCTGCCAAAACCCCATGTAATTTTTCTGACAGAATGTCAGTTATCGGTTGATTCAACTACTGCTCATCTCAGTTGCCCAAATTATTCACTATAATTCCTTTTGCCTCAAAGGTGGTACTTGTGCATATGTCCATTCCGATATTCCCTGTCAGAGACTTGGTAATTTGGAATCTACTCTTTTCCATCTTCTCTGGCTTAAAATCTTTCTACCCCATTCTGTAAAATTCATCTGTTTTCTCTACCATTCTCCAAACTCCACTAATCACTTGGAGCTCTTTGACTTCCTTTCTTTGCAACTTAACTTTCTCCAGTCCAACGTTCTTAACAATGAGGTACTTTTCCTTGGTGATTTTAATGTTCATAACTCCAGCTGGCTTCCGTTTTCTAGTCACACCAACTCAGCAACCGAGATGCTGAGGCTTTTGCAATTACTAATGACCTTGCACAGATTGTTCATTTACCTACAAGCATGCTGGACAATCCTAACCATACTGCCAACACGCTTTATATTTTTCTCAAAAACAACCCTTTTACGTACACGGTCAAAGTGATTGGTCCTTTAGGCACCTCAGATCACAACTTGGTGATTGTCTCTTCTCCAATCAAACCTTTATCTCATGACTATTCCCACCCTCGTGTTATTTGGCATTACAAGAATGCAAAATGGGATGACCTGCGAAATTTCTTTTCTTCTTTTCCTTGGTCAGATTACTGTTTCAAAACTCCTGAATGTCAACGTTTGCTCAGATCATGTCAGTGAAATTATTCCTGTAGTAATGGAATCCTTTATTCCACACTCCACTTTAAAATCTCATTCTTTATGTAAACCTTGGTTTTCCAATAAATATGCTAAGGCTTTTCAAGAGAAGAATTTTGCATATCGTAATTGGCTTGTTTCCAATTCTTCAGTTTCATTTTCTGCCTGCACCAAAGCTCGCAACGATTGTAAAGCAGTTATTAATCATTGAATAGGCTAAGAGCAGAAAACTTGCTTCCTGCCCTAATGGTAACCGAGCAGTCTGGTCTCTTGCCAAAGCTATTGGCCACAACTTTTGTCCATTTCTGCTCCCACCTCTGTTAAAACCAGATGTTGTCATTTCAGCCAAGGATAAAGCTGACTTGCTAGCATCCCATTTTTCTTGGTAAAACACCTCCCACCATTCCCAACACGCTCCATTCAATGCCTCCTGTGGTCTTCCTTCAAAAGGATGTCAGAAGGATTTCGACGAATCTTGATGCTAAGAAAGCTGCAGGTCCTGATGGTATTTCTCCACTTGTTCTCAAAACCTGTGCTCCTGAACTTACTCCTGTTCTTTGCTGCCTTTTTTCACTTTCTAATTTCCTTCTGATTGGAAATTTGCTCATATCTAGCCAGTTCCTAAAAAGGGTGACAAATCCCTCCCATTCAATTATCATCCCATTGCAATTACTTCTACTGTTTCTAAAGTAATGGAGAAATCAATTAACCGCCAACTCTTAAACTACCTAGAAACCTTCTGTCTGATCAACAATCACCAGTATGGTTTGTGTCAGTGTCAATTCACTGGTGATATTCTGGCTTATGTTACCCATTTATGGACAAATTCAATGGAAAAGTTCAGTGAAACACAAGCAGTTGCTTTTGATATCTCAGTCTTTTAATCACGATTGGCATAAAGGTCTTCTAAACAAGCTTCCATCTTATGGTTTACCAACTGTTTTTTGTAATTGGTTAACCAGTTTTCTCTCTGATCGCTCCCTGAGGATGATGGTTAGATGGCTCTCTGTCTTCTAACTTCTCCACTAATGCTGGTGTCCCCCACGGTTCAGTTCTTTTCCCCACTCTTTTCCTCTTGTATATTAATGACCTTCTTCCATTGACTGGAACTCCTATCCATAGTTTTGCCGATGATAGAACATTGCATTCCACTTTCCATTTTGAGAAACCTTGCCCTCAAGAGAGCATATAGAGCCCACCTGATAAGGTACTTGATCCGAAACAATATGGAAGGAGGGAACAATTTTCAGCCAAATTGGAATGTCTTGGATGCTAACCATAATTTTTTTATTGCTCGGGACAGTATTGTATCAACTGCTTAAGAAACAGTGGCTTTGGAGAATATCATCGAAAAACATGGTTCAGCAGATGAATATAATTACAACATTGAGGAATTTGAAGGAGCATATGGATTTTGTTGGCGAATTTGCCAACAAAATCCATATGAAAGTGAATAAGCACACACACACACACACACACACACACACACACACACACACACACACACACACACACACACACACACACACACACACACACACCACATAAAAACACACTGTCATCTAAAAAGGAGGTCCAAAATGCATTGAGCATAATAGAGAATGTGTTGGGCTGCAGTAATGTTGATAAAGAAATAACTATTGCATTTGATAATGAATGTGCTGTGGTTAAAAATGCATAAAGGACAAAAACTGTGCAGACAGCATTGGATTCTTTCTTTATTGTAATTTTATTATTGTAAAAGATTGTAATTCTTTTTACTGTGATACTAAAATATTGTATATATATCAAAATATATACTGTACAATATTTTCATTTCTGTTAATTACTTTTTTCTTAGTTTATCATACCAATAAAATAAAATATTTAAAAAAATGTGTTATTCCTATTACTTTATTGTTAGACAAGGCTTTTGTTTTTATTATTTTTTATTTTTATTTTATTAATTTAAATTAATTTATCCATATATTTTTGATATTATTATTCTGAAATATACAGTATGTACCAAAAAAAAAAAATAAATAATAATAATAATACCATTTTAACACTTTTGGCGGACCTCTTTACTTCAAACCCCGTTATTATAAAAAACATGAAAATTTTGGTCCCTTGAACTTGGTATTAACAAGATTCGACTGTATGTGTGCAATTTTGTAACTCTTTTGATCACTTTTCGTAAATAACAAGTTTTAAATTAAAAAAAAGCAACACATGCCCAGAAAATGGTTCGACAGTAATACTTTGTTGACAGTAATACTCTGCTAATGGCAAGTATAACGTTTATTTTGTCATCTTTCATATAACATTTGAGGGTATTTCTGAATGAAAAGCATTTTTTTTTCTGATCATCAATAATATGACTACTTTAAAAATAAATCATCATGTTCATAATTTGAGTAGCAAATTATAGCATTTCATTGCCTGAGAAAATCAGGAACCTCCACAAGATATCTGTATAGTTGTGGGAAGTAATGAGTGGCACTGCTTCAAATGAGCTGTTGCACTGCAGAAAGAAATGATAGTCAGTTTGTTGCAATAAATTTTGCTATGAAGGATGAGCTATGCTAGATGAGCAGGCACATGTGGTATAAAGTGCACCAGAAGTGAAAATGTACATGTTCTTTAATTTTTTTTTAATGGCCATACTTTGCCTAGTTAGCATTAGTAGAGGCATATGATGCAAGAAAGCAAGCTTATGCAGTATCAGCCAAAAAAAAAAAACCCTTCCATTTCACCTCTCTATTTGTTCCAAATGCCTATCCAGCTCAGCCTTAAATTTATTTAGGCTATCAACTTCCACAACAAAAGATGAAAGTCTCTTCCACCAATCAATCACCCGCTGGCTAAAGGCAAACTTCTGCATATCCATTCTACAACTGTCTTTCCTCTATTTGAATCTATGCCCCCTCAGGTTCTTAATCTGAGCAAGAGGAAAAATCCCATTAGCATTCAGCTTGCTCAACCCATTCAAGGCCTTATGCACCTCAATCCGATCACCTCGCAGGTGCTGTAATTTATAGAACTTAAGCCTTTCTTGGTAAGAGTACCCTTTGTTCCCCTCACCAATCTTGTTTCCCTTCTTTGTACGCGTCCTAGCAACTCTACATCCTTCCTAAAATGAGGCCTCCAGACCTGTACACAGTACTCTAGGTGTGGCCTGACCATTGCCTTGTACAATGGGATAATCACCTCCCTGTCCCTGCTAGCAAAATTCCTATATATCATTGACAAGACTCCATGACCACCTGGCAGCCCATCTGCACTGCTCAGCAATCTTCATATTTGACTGCACAATTACCCCAGGCCTTTTTCACTTTCCACTTCCCTGAGTATAGTAGTACCACACAGTTTGTACGTTTCTCTTGGGTTATTGCTACCCATATGCAGGACTTTGCATTTGTCAATGTTAAACTTCAGTTGCCACTTCTCAGCGCATTTGCCCAACTTATCTAGATCCATTTGGAGTAGCATACTGTCTTTACTGTCGTGAACAACCCTACTGACCTTTGTATCATCTGCAAACTTGGACATTAATCCTAATATACCTTCATCAATATCATTGATGAATACACAAAACAACAATGGTCCCAGCACCAAACCCTGAGTAAGTCCACTAATAACATTTGTCCACAAAGAGCAGTTGTTTGTTTGTTTGTTATTTAGGAGCATTAGCAACTAAGGCCATATTGCTCCGGGATATGCGGTGGTCATTCCCTGACCTTTCCGCATCCTCTGTATTTGGTGGTGACGGGCTCGAACCCCGGTCTAATCAAGAAGTGTGTGTTACGCACTGCTGCTCTTTCCCACCTGGCTACGGAGGTGCCACAAACACAACAACAACAAACAAACAACAAAGAGCAGTGTCGATTGATTACCACCCTCTGTTTTCTCCCACTCAACCATCCCTTTATCCATTGTAACATCTTACAGTTAATGCCATACGTCTCCAATTTGTACAGCAGTCTTCCATGTGCAACAGTATCAAAAGCTTTCCTGAAATCTAAGTACAGTCTGTCCTCGTATAGCACGATAGTTGTGTTCCTAGAAACCCTCGTGCAATGCAAAATCATGCAATATAAACAAAGGCCCTATGGGAAAAGTGGGGTTAGGTGCCGACCACCCAAGATTGAACACACATTTGGAACCAAAACATTACCAAACACAATAAATAATCGAGTAATTTTAATCATTATGAAATACTTACGTATTTTATAATAAAAATATAATATATATTTTTTATTATAATATAAATAAAAAATAATTTTTTATTATTTATTATATTATAATAAAGTATTTTTAGTATTTTTTAATACTAAAAAAGTATTTTTTACGAATAAAATACGTATTTTATTCGTAAAAAATTTATTATATTAAATAAAATAGTCGTAATAAAATACTTACGTATTTTGTAATATGTAAGTATTTTATTACGACTTTGATTTTCTATCCAGATGACAGCTGTTCCAATTCTTGTCTTAATCTAATGGATTTTAATTACACTTTGAGTTGTTCCCGCTATGAAAGTTGTTTTTATTTTCTCTGCATTCTTTGTAATTTTCGGCGTTGCCTCATTTAGGCCTGTAGCACGTGCAATATAACATGGTCTTTCATTTCGCTCAAAGTGTTTCACAATTTCATATTTTTTTCTCTATCGACAGAGGCGGACTGGCCATAAGCCTTACCCGGTGCGCCGGAGACCGGTGTGATTTTGGCCATAAACCGTAGTATGAGGCCACTATAAATTTTCCCGTGTAAGAATTTTTGACCCAGGCAGCCTCTGTTTATCGATATTGCTTTTCTTTTTTCTCTCTGAATCTGCAGCATCTTCAGCAGGATGCTTCCTTTTCACACCTTTTAAGTATTTTACTCATTTTTAGGGAATAAAGCGCAATTACAAAACGAGGAGGCAAGCTTAATACACATAAACAAAGCTGCGCGCGTATAGCAACTGAATAAACAACACCGTAAAGGCTGAGATACACTATTAACACCCCATATTTTACTAAAGCACATTTCTGGGGGTTACTACCATAAAACAATAAAAACAATTTCCAGTTTCGTTTCTGCTAGTGGAATCTGTTATAAACTGGTAGTAAACTCCATCTAGTTGCATTTGTGATTATACCGATAGCTGGAATTGTGTTGGTTTTTACGTTATTATGGTGAAATGTGTTTCCCCTTCACTGATATAAAACACATAAATACATTTTCAGAATCTTCTTCATTCCTATCGTGTTGCGTTCGGTTGGGGTGATTCCGCATTCGACTGCCATTTCTTGTAAACACAAAAGCGAATCGTGCATAAGCGAATTCGGTTCGTGTTATATAAGATAACGTTCCCCTATTTATAAATCGTGTATGATCGAATTCGTGTAATGTAAACACGTGTTATACGAGGACCGACTGTATATGATATCAAAATTATTTTTGACATTCAGTTCGTTTGTGACCACATCATAATATCCAATCAAATTGGTCAGACAAGACCTCCCTTTAACAAACCCATGCTGTGTCTTAATTATTACTGCAGTCTTGTCTAGATGATCCTGCCAATGCCTCTTTAACCAGCGACTCCATTATTTTCCCTGGAACACAAGTTTAACTAACAGGTCTATAGTTAATTGTATCACCTTTTGAACCCCCTTTGTGAATTGGTGATACATTTGCACACCTCTAGTCCTCCCTTGAGTCCAAAGAAGCTCTCATAATTATGGCTAAGGGTTTGCTTACTTCCTTTGCCCTCCTTTAATATAACTGGATAGATCCCATCCACCCCAGGTGCCTTCCTTATGTTTAACTTCAAAAATTTCTCCTCCACTTTGCTCTCAGTTATTACAAAATCACTTAGCTCCCTGTTAAAGTTTGATAAACTTTTGGCATTCCCCTCATTGAATAACTCCTCATGCGTGAAGGTAGATGCGAAATACTCATTCAGTTTATCAGCTATCTGAGCATGATCATCAGTATTCAACCCATCTTTGTTAAGTAGTTCAATCTGATTCATCCCTTTCCTTCTTGAGTTTACATGAGTAAAGAACTCTTGGCCGTTTTTTTTTCGTTTTTCTTTGCCTCCTTTGCTAAAGATTTCTTGTAATCTTCCTTTTCCTGCTAACCTCCTTTGTGACTTCATTACAGACAAGCTTATATCTGCCATAGGCTTCTGTGTCACTTGATAATTTATATGCATCCCATACATTTTTCTTCTCTGCCACGAGCCTTATTAATTCATCTGACATCCGTTTAGGCCTGAACCTTGAAAAGTATTTCTTAGTTGCATTTTAAAGCCTAGTAGTGTCCAAGATTAAATCCCTGAAGGCTTCCCATTTAGAATTCAGTGTTGGTAACATCATCAGTTGATCCCACTGTAAAGAATTTAAAAACTGTCTGAGACCCCTTTACTAAAGCAAAAGCCCTTCCATTTATCCTTTATGGTAGTTATATCTTTAAGGAATTCCCATATCAGTACATTGTGGTCACTGTCACCCAGTGGTTACTTTATCTGCAAATTCGTATACTGCTGATAATCAGATCAAGGGTATTACTCTCTCTGGTTGCCTCTCAAACATGCTGCTGTAGAAAACAGTCATCCAATAAATCCATAAAAGTCTTGCTAGTGTGCGAGTGACCAACCCACGAGTTCCAGTCAATATCTGGAAAGTTAAAATCCCCCATTATGAGACATTCTGATTTACTGGCCCACTCTATTTCTCTGCACAATTGCTCATTATACTCATCAGATTCTTTAGGCCTATAACACACACCTACTCTCATTTTTCCTTTCCCAGTGCGTAAGTCACACCAAACAGACTCAACATTGCATTGTTCACCAACATCAACTGGATTCACTTCCTTAGATTTTATGTGTTTCTTAACTAACAGCATAACACCTTCTCCCTTCCTGTCCTGTCTATCCTTTTTGTACACATTGTACTCCCCAAATTCCAATTCTGCCCTACTTATATATCTGTATGACAGCATATCTTTGATATCCCAACAATATCTGTCTTTGATGTCTTGACTAGCAGCACTTCAAGCTCATCAAATTTATTAACTATACTCCTAGCATTGGTGTACATGCAAGTATACATGCACCTGTTTCTAATCTTAGTTACCCTAACCCACCCCATGTATTTATTTGTTCCACTATGATTCCCAACTGTCCTGGAGATCTTCATTGCCTTGCTTTCCATGCTGCTGCTCATTCTAATAGAAGAAATGCGAGAATCACTTTTTCCTCTGCCTGCGGCCACTGTTAACCTTTTAGTCTGTGTATCCCTCCAAGCTAGCAGTTTTCTGACCCACCTAACACTGCCTCGATAGAATCAGCAAATATTCTTGCACCCTTTCTATTTAAGTGTTGCCCATCCTTGTAGAAGCAGTCTCTCCTGTCAACAAGCACAGACCAGGCTGAAAAAAATTCTACCCCTTGAGCCATGTAGTTCAAACACAGTGGTGCAGATCAGAAGTGAAAAACAATGTTGAAAAAACAAGTGAAAAAAAATGACCTTTAAGCTTTCGCTATTCTTTTCTAGGAAAAATGACCTTAATGTTAACTTTTAGTATTACTTGAAGAATACTAAAATCAGCACTGATGTCACTCTAATAGAGATTTTAATTTTTAAATTTAATTAGCTTTGGCATACTTTAAACAAGGATTCATCTGCTCAACTGTAAACTAAGACTTTTGAGATTTTTATTAATCCTCTTAATATATAAGATTGTTAATAAGAGTATTTTTAACTTTCAGCCTCTCCTGAACTGCAAGACAGATTACCAAGGCATGAATCACTTACAACATCACCTTTTATGGCCAGAAGTTCCTTACCTGTGCTGTTTAATGAAAATGCTGAAGAGCATGCTATGGACTTTGGTTCAGATATTATGTCAATTTCTATGCCACCTCTATCAACAGTAAATAGAAAATCAGAAAGAAGCTCCTCATTTTCAACATCTTGGTATGCATCCTTTACTTCTGTATTTGATTCGCCTCCTTATAGAAATCGATCATCTTCAGAGAGGCTTTTATCAAAATCAAGAAAAACTCTGTCAAAGCGGTTGTCACATCAAAAAAATATTTTGAAAGAGCACAAGGACGTCTTTTCAAGGAAAGATAGCTTTAAACCAGATCAAAGTATGCATGAACAAACAAATAAATCATTCAGATTAGCCAACATAAAAGTTAAAGAACGTAGTGTGAAAAGTAAAGACCTGCATAACAATCAGAACTCTGAAGCTTTGCAGAAAATGCTTATGGAGGATGAAAGATTAAAAGGCTACAAGATAAGGAAGAAGGATGAGAATGGGATTGTTTTTCATAATGACCATGTAGTAAATAACATTCCAGAAGATAAAGGTTCTCATATCCAAATGGAAATATTCAAGAAAACTAGTCAAGAAAATGAAAATAAATTAAATAGTTTCAGAAAATCTCCTGACATATTAGAGGGAAATGAAATATGTAAATATAACATAGAAACAAATTGTAATATTAGTGATTCGTGTAGTAAAAGTCTGACTCAAATTCCAGAAGGAATTCTTCCTAAAAGTCACGAAAACATTATTGCATACATTTCTGAATTGGATCCACAAGAAAGTTGTAGCATTTCCCTTTCACTGCAAAGCAGTATATATTCATCAGATGAAAGTTCGTGGTCAGTGCCTATGCCTGCTGTAATGCATCAAAGCAGCTCTTCAGCCGATTCTTCATATAGTTTAAAAAGTCAAGAGGGGGGTAGTGATAAATCAAGTTGTGGAGATATTGGTGGATTTCCTGATGAACACTTTTGTGTTTCTTCCCCACGCAGTTTAGCTGGGGAAGCAATGGTACAAGATGAGGTGTCTGTTTCTCAAGTTGCCACTGAGGATATATTTTTGGAAGTCCCGCAAAACCAAGTACACAACTTTAAAGACATTGTACTTGATGATGCTGAGGAATCTAGAGATATCTCATCTTCACCAGAGGATATCAGGATCAAAACAAGTAATCATATTGCTGCAGATACACCTTCAATTGAAACATCAAGCCAGGGAATGTTGATGACTGACTCGACAAATATAGATGTAAGTTGGGGTGAAGATGAAATTCCATCTGAATCAGATGCTTAATTTAACTCACAATGCAGTATACAACTTGTACATAAGAAATAAGCAGTTATTTTAAAGTGTATTTTTAGTCTTTTATTAGAAGGTTTCTAGAATTATTATGCACTTAGCTTTATTTACAAAAATATAATTTTATAAAGTGCTTGGGTATAATTTAATTTATCATATGCAGAACTCTTCATAAAATCTCTTCTGTGATTTTTTTCTAATCTAGTCCATAAATGTTAATGTAAAAAAAAAGGTATGTGAATGTGATTTGGTGAAGTTTTGTATTGTTGTGAGAGATGCTATGATTTTCATATCCACGTAAGTAAAGCTTGGCTATGGAAGTTCTGTTATCTCTTATTTGTCTGGCTTCACAGATAAGTATATGTGTGTTTGCTTGCATGTAGCTTCATATTTTATACTCTGCTGTTGGAGTGTGCTTAAATAGCTGGTGCTACACAGGTGTCATGTAATTGCAAAGTTTAGATTTTCTTTGTTTCTATAATGAAGAGAAATGTTATCAGAAAGGTGTGACTTAGTACATTTGAGTGTTCTGTTGGTTTGTACTGATTAAATATCTCAATATGTCTTTTTATGCATAGTGAACAATGTTTGTGTGTGTGCCTCTGCACATATGCATCTGGATGCACACATATACAAAATATATTTATTATTTATTGTTGTCAGTTTATTAGAGTTCCTAGAATTTCATTTGTTATATTTAGATTGAAATTGAGCCATTTTGGAATTATCTGTTATGTTTTAATAATTTGTTTATTTGTTATTCATTCAAAATTTTAATAATTTTATTACAACTTGTTGAGATTTTAAAGTTTTATTCTATGTATTTTTTAGTATTAAAATAGTTGGAAGGTTTAATAAGATATTTGAAAAATATTTACCATGTTCAAGTTTCTTTAATAAATGTTAGGAGTATTACATTTATCCCGGTAATGTATAAATTAAATTAAATTTATGTAACATAACAAGTTAACCTAACCTAGCATAGTACTAGGTAAGATTTAGGGTATTGCCTTGCATATGGATTTTTTTTTTTAAATACTGACTTATAATTATGGCACTAACTCCTAACATTTACCAAACACATTCTCAAATATATTTCAACAGAGGAAAATTTTCAAAAATATTCAAGGTCAAAAATAAGGTTCCATTTTGGTGGTTAGTTTATTAATCAGTAAATTCCCTTCCTGGTGAAATGTTTTTTTTTTTTTTTTATATTATTTATTTATTTCACTTAAAATAAACAAGGGGGGGTGGTTGCAGAAGAGCCTGAGTCTGGATTTCATCACATATAGTAGAAGGGATCAAAATACCTGCACAACTTTCTTATCTACTACTAACTCATTTTTGTTATTGTGTGTTTATAATATCCTTATTTATGATATTTGTGGAAATACAAATTAATTTACTTAATTTCTTATTTAAAAATTTACTCATTAAATTTTGATTAATATTGTAAACTTTATTTCTGGTTGGTACTTTTTTAAATGATATATGATTTATCTCTATACATACAAAACTTCCGGCCAATATCATGAACAAACATAAATTCAATAATGGTTTAATAATAATTTGTTTATCCTGATATGTTTGATTTGTATTTGAAAGTACTATCAGTGATATTAAAATATCGAATGTACAGTCTGTTACCTTGGTAAAACTTTTAAACTGTTTTATTTTTAATTTCTTCTATACCAAAACATAAAATATTTTATAAAGCAAAAACTGTAATACATAGTGGAGCTGCTGTTTCAAAGGATTTTTCTTCTCTTTTCATGTCTGATGTTAAATGAATAAAATACTCTTGTATAATGATATGATATTATATCTTCACTGTTTTAGCATTTTTAGTATTAGTAGTGGCAAATGATGCAAGAAAGCAAGTTTATCAAAGTTAGAATTTCTTGAACAAAAGTGTAAGAACACAGGACATTGTGGGAAAATTGCTTCAAGAATATCAGAAGGAGAGAGGGGAATAGGCTGTATTATCAAACATATCATAATTGTGTGTCCCTCAAATTTGCATGTTCTATATATGTTCTGCATTGTGATGTTTCATAATTTTCCAAAATATTAAACGAGATTTAATTGTAAATCGTTATTACTGTTGGTCACTAATTTTTATATTTAGTTTCCTTTTAGTTTTTATGATTTTCATGCTTCTTGTTTCTAGTTAATATAAAAATATTAACTAGAAACAAGATCTATCTTTCTTATTTAAGCTGATGTTCCATGTGGATCTTGTAATTTCACACCTTTATATATATTGTGTGTTTTTCTCTTCTTCCCTTTAGTTTTATTTTTGTTTTGATCTCTGCCCAAATATCTGTTTACAAGTAAAATTTAGCCGACCGGGCTAGCCAGGTGGGTAAAGTGCCTGCCTGGCAACCCAAAGGTCGCGGGTTCGATTCCCGCCTCGGGCTTGGATCAAAGTACTGCAAAAACCTTGGGAGGTGCACTATGGCCACAGAAGCCGATGCGCCAACAACTACCAAACAAAAAAAAAAAAAAAAAAAAAAAACAAGTAAAATAAGTACAGTAAGCGCCTCTTATAGTGATCACTTTTGCAAATTGAATTTTGATTCTAATAAACGGCAATTATAATAAGCGAAAATCAACAAATATTATCCAGAGGCTATAAAAATAAAGATATAAAGCACAAATTTACACTTTATTACCAAAGGTTTGTTACCAATTAAAAGATACGTAAAACTCAAAATATTCTTCTGATTTTTACATTCCGGAAGAAAATAAAAAAATAACAAAATAAAAATAAATTTATCCACATTTTAGCAAAATAAAAATAAATTCATACTTACATATGAATAAATAAATTCATACTTATTTTAGATTGCTTTAAATTATCACTACAAAGTCTATAGATTTTTCAATATTGTATAACAGTCTATATTCACGATCACTTGCACCAGTTTCTTCCAAAGCTCTCCTCAGGATGGCTATAGCTTCACGAATTTGCCTTTTTGTAACTGGAATTCATTCGGATTTATCTTCATTTTCCTCCTCCTCGGTGAAATTATCAGTAACAGACTGGGCAAGTTCTTCATCTGTTAAAGCTGTAGTAACTTGTAGATCACCATCTGTGTCCACCCAATCATTAAACTCCTGTTCACCCCCATGTCTTTAGGCTTTTCAATGTGATCAGTATCGTGATTTAGTTGCCCATCATGAATAATTAATCCACATTTTTTGAAACAGTTGCTAATGCAGGTTTCGGAAACTTCATTCCAGGCATTCATTGTCATATGAAGTGCATCTAGAACAGTTATCTGCTTTGCAATATCGGATGATGTTTCCAAACCTTCATCTATAGACTGCATGATTCTTTGCCTCATATCTGATCTATAAAAGGTCTTAGAAAGGTTTTTATTATTCCCTGGTCAAGAGGTTGAATCAGTGATGTGGTATTTGAAGGTAGAAAAACTAATTCAATGTTTTTGAAAGTCAACTTTGGATGAGCTGGGCAGTTGTCCAAAACCAATGCAATTTTATCATTTTTCTTATCCAATTTAGGCTGTATTGGTATACCATTTACGAAGATAATCTTCAAATAAAGAAGCTGTTATCCAATCATTGGTATTATTGGCATATTCAACAGGCAGCTGTTTTACTCCTAACATCTAGGCGATTTACTCTTTCCAATAACTAATTGCTTCATCTTGATTGTTCCCATCATGCTGCATGTTAAAAAGAACTGTAATCTTGTCCTTGATCTTCTTTTCCTGCAGATGCAGAGGAATTTTTAAAAATCATACAGTGGTCTGGGGTAGCCCTGTAGTACAACCCTGTTTCATCTGTATTAAAAACGTCTTCAGGATTATAAGTACTTAACACAGTTTGCCAAGAGGTTTTCAACCAGGTGTCAGTTGCAGAACTATCAGAATCCTGTTTTTCTCCATGAAGTTTTTTGTAAACAATATCATGCCTCTCCTTCCATCTTGTCAGCCATCCATCCATCGCCTTAAACTCTTCGTGTAGTTTTTCAGAAAAATCATTAGCTTTTTGAAGAAGAATTCTACAATTGATCGATGCATTAAATGAGCTGGCCTGTTTGAACCAAACGAACAAGCTTCGTCTACTGTTTCACATTTCCCTTCACGCTTCCTTTTTCTGGTTTCACTAATCACATTAGTGTTTAATGTGTGACGTGATTTTAACAATTTTGATAAAGATGACTGAGACGCTCCTAATTTTACTGCCGCTTCTCTTTGAGACATATTGCCTAAGTTTAATTTATCGTATGTTTCTATAATTCATAACTTATCTTTTACACTCAAATTCACTCTCTTTCTGTTCACTGACATTTTTTTTGGTAGTAAAATTTAAAACACAGTAAAAAAGATAAGGGTCAATCAATAACAAAACACGTGGCACATACAAATAGGAACTAACACGATACAGGCAATTTTAGATATAGAAATGAAGAACAAATTCCAGTGAAGGGGAAACACATTTCACCATAATAATGTGAAAACACAGAATTCCAGCTATCGGTATTATTGCAAATGAATAAGATCAAGTTTACTACCCGTTTATTGCACTAACAGAAAAGCCCAATAAACCAGAAACTTCAAATTGTTTTTATTGTTTTATGGTTGTGACCTCCAGAAATGTGCTTTAGTAAAATATCACAGAGGTGTTCAAAATTGATTCTTATAACTGAAAATGTGATTCTAGTAAACGATGAAAGTATAGTGCATTTTATTGATTTGGATCGGTTCTTTGAAATTTGATTCTATTGAGTGGCTGATTCTAATAACCAGTGATTACTATAACTGGCACTTACTGTATATGAATATGCACTGTTCTCTAACAATCTCCTAAAACATTCAAAAAAAATTAATACATGTTATTGGCTAATATGAATGTGAATTACTACAGATAACCTGTGGGGAGGTGCACTCATGACAAGATTTCTGTATGCAGGCACCAGAATTTTGTGCTACTTGTCTTCATAAATAAATAAATAATAAATTTTCTGTTTATACTCTGGAACGACCACACAGTTAGAGGAGTTCACAGGGTAGAGAGAATACAAGAAACAGCACCATATTTGGCAGTCACGGGCTTCAACCTGGGTCACTCAAGGCACGTGTACTTATGCATGGCAGCTTCCAGTAGTGGTTCATTCACAGAAATATCTCATCTTGGCTGGCCATGGTCCATTGGTTAGTGTGCATCTCCACAAGTAAGGATGGTAATAGTATAAGCCTGTATTTTACTACAAAAAATGCACAGCCCATTATGAACCATGGCATTGAAAATCTGGCTACCCTTTCTTAAATATGTATGCAGTCACAATGAATATATATATGTAAACTCTTCTGACCCTGGCCATCTAGAGAATAAATGGAAATTTATTTTTATTTATTATGATCTGGCATCTTGATTTTTAAGGAGACCTTGATTTTTAAAGAGTCATTTAAGGAATTAAGCTAAGCTATACATACAATCTATGATCTGGCATTCATTTGCTGCTCCAGAACATCCCAAAAATCTTCATTCAGATTAATTAAGGTCAGAGCTATTAGCTGGCTAAATTAAGTCTTCTGAGGTGTTACCTTTAGACTGTTTATTTACCAAAGTGTGTGACATATGACATTATCATGCTTATACAGTAGGTTTCTTATCAAAAGAATTCGCTGTAGGAATTTTGTGGAGACTGTATAACAGAATTGCCCAAGATGTCATGGTAGATGCTGACATACATACACGACAAACAGTGGATCCAGGCTAGCCATGTGAAATAGGCTCAGGTTATTTGCTACCACTTTCAGACTTCATCGTGAGTACAATACATTCCTCATGAAATTGTTCTTTGGACATGAAATTGTTATATGGACATTTTTTTTTTTTTTTTTTTTTTTTTGGTAGTTGTTGGCGCATCGGCTGCTGTGACCATAATGCACCTTCCAAGGTTTTTGCAGTACTTTGATCCAAGCCCGAGGCGGGATTCGAACCTGCAACCTTTGGGTTGCTAGGCAGGCACTTTAGCCACCTGGCTAGCCCAGTCGGCATATATGGACATATCTGCACCCAGATATGTCCCTATAATGTATGGATATACCTGGGTTTAGCATAGTGGATAATGAACCTTGCATGGAGTGTTAAATGTTAGCAGCTGATTGGAGTTGTGAGGTAACAAATTGGGCTTGTGAGCTACAACTCTGATATCTCATTTTGTGTAGTTGCTTTCTGATTATTGTTGATTCAACAGCTATCCTCATTCTCTGACGTTTGTTTCTTGTAATCTTGGAGAGGGTAGCTTTAAGATTTCCTGTTGCAGCATGCTTAAACTGCTTGAAGGTTCTGGAAATCAATAATAGTTGCATACCAAACTTTGGATGAATGTTACTGTCACTGCCTGTCATCCACTACCACCTGATTTTTGTAGTAGTTGACTTGTGACTTCTTAGAGAACTTCTAAGAAAGGGTCTGTTTATAACCCCTACCTGTGTTTGAAAATAAACTAAGTCTTTTATCCATCCCGTCCTGCTTCTGAATCTGCCGCTTTTCATGTAACTCTTAAAACCAGTGCCACTATCTATCTCCCTGGCATGTGACTTTTTGATGGAATTGGGCCATTGTTTTCCACTACATTTTTTGGCTAAGGTAAAGAAACCAACATGAGAATCATGGCAAATTTAACAGACAAATTGGTTTGCCACTACCGCAGCTTTGCTCTGCTCAGTAAACAGACGATACGTACTATTGGTATGGAGCAGAAGTCAAGAATGAAATATTGATTGACATGTACTGATTGGTGCGTGAACACAATAGACAATATCACAGTGTTAAGTGATTGATTGACATTATGATATGTATATAGGTTAATTTTAGAACAGTGCACACTCCAGTCTGTTTGGTTAAACTGTGGTGAACTATGGTTTTTTTAATAGACTAATATTTGGCTAGTGAAAAAAGGTTAGTTTAGTTTACGCCACTAATTTGGGATGGATTCAAGCAAAAAAAATACCGTATGCTAAATATTACGGACACCGTTTTTTGCTTGAATCCGTTCTGAATTAGTGGCGTAAACTAACATAACCTTTTTTCACTAGCAAAATATTAGTCTATTAAAAAAAAAAACACAGTTCACCACTGTTTAATCAAATAGACTGGAGTGTGCATCCAAGGCTTCTTTATTTTTCGTTATATTTCTTAACCTGACCTTAAATGTTATGGAAATAATAGAAAAAGGTTTCCTTACTTAACTTTAAAGGTTAAATTAGGAAATAATAGGAAAAGAAAGAAAGATTCTTAATATGTATATGAGCTAATCTTTAGAACAGGATGTGCACTCCAGTCTGTTCAGTTGAACAATTCTAAAAATTAACTGATATTTTATTTTCCAATGTTTATGATAATAAAATTACAGGAAATATTCATGAGCAGCTGCATTTTAAATATTATGAGCTATTTTTTATACAAAAAAAAAAAAAAAAAAAAATTACTACTCTCATTATGAATATGAGATTTTGTTTTCTAGTAGCCATAGTATTGTTGACCGTAAAAAAAAAAATTAATTAAATTAAAGGAGAGAATGCAGAAAATCACTTATATTATGAAAGTTAACTTTATTTAAAATTAACAATGCATACTTCTGCTGGGTCCTCCTTAATTCATTGTATGACAGTTCAGTGCATGACAGTTTGGTGTATGAGACAATTTGATGAATGACACTTCACTGTATAGGCACCTCCGTAGCCAGGTGGGCAGGAGCAGCAGTGCGTAGTACACGCTTCTTGATTAGACCGGGGTTCGAGCCCGTGACCGCCAAATACGGAGGATGCGGAAAGGTCGGGGAATGACCACCGCATATCCCTGGAGCAGTATGGCCTTAGTTGCTAATGCTCCTAAAAATCAAATAACAACAACTTCACCGTATGTGAAAATTTGGTGTATGACAGTTTGATAAAAGACAATTGGTGGCTCTGACAATTCAGTGAGTATGACAATTTGGTGTATGCATGACAATTTGGCTTATCACACAGTGATCAGAAATGAACAAAATCAAAGAAGTAAAAGATTTATGAAACTAGAGAAATTTTGGCAACTTAAAGGGGTGGGGGGGGGAAGTATTTCAAAAGTATTCTTTACATCTTGTTTTCACACTAATGGCCTTTGAGGTATTTGAATGGATTGAGTAAGCTAAATGTTAATGGCATTCGTCCGCTTGCTAAGGCAACACACATGACGTGGCATAAATTCAAGTTGAGAAAGGATGGTTGCAGGATAGATGTGTGGGAGTTTGCCTTCAGCTGGTGGGTGGTTGATTGTTGGAACAGGCTTCCATCTGTTGTAGAAGTGAATGGGTTGAATAAATTCAAGGAAGAACTAGAGAGATTCTTAGAGGGTACAACATATGGGCAAACTGTGCAGGGTTTTTTTTTTTTTTTTTGGCTGATGCTATATAAGCTTGCTTTCTTGCATCATTTGCCATTACTACTACTACTTTCAGGTAGCATTGTGGGTAGGATACATGCTGTGTGGAAAATGAGGTAGGATTAATTTTTGTGGGTGGGAAATTAGTTCCCTCTCCACCTGGTAACTTGGGTTTTTTTATGAAACAAACAAGGCAAACAGACAATAAAATATTGCAATTTTCAGGAATTATATTATGCCCTTAGTTGTTTGCTGCAAAAATAAACACCCTTTTAACTACTATCCCCCTTGCTAAGTGTCTTTTATCGTACTATCCCTTAGTCAGGAGCATCGAGGACCACCACACGCCATGGTGAAAATTCCTCACTGGGCCAGAGCACTTTTACATGTAGGGGACTCAGACTCCAATTCCGACCCCTATGCAGTCTCCAAGGAATCTTAGCCACCTACCATTAACACATCCATGGTACTAGCCCATACTAACTTCTTTCAATACAAACTATAGTGCAAGTTGCAAACCGAACATCAAAAATGCACATATCAGCACTCATTTAATGATCTCTAATGTTGGTCTTCTCTGGAGCAACCCCCCCCCCATATGTATTTCATAAAAAATAAAACTAACAGAAGTGAAAGTAAAATGCGAACAAGGTTCTCTTGTATCCCAATCTTTAACCTGTCAGTGGCACTTTTTTAATAGGGTGTCCTAAAAAATGTATTAAAAAACGAAGGTGGATAGTAAGTTCCATCAAAAATGAAATATCAAGAACTGTATCGTGATTACTAAATTCACCATTTACAGGACAGAATGTTAAAAGTTTGCATTTGCTGTCTTGCTTTGCCATATACTGAATTCACTGAATCATTCTACTGACCGAAGTGTTGTAATGGCCAATTGTCTCATACACCAAACTGTCATGCACCAAACCATCATGCAGTGAATTGTCTTGCAACAAATTGACATGATCCCATTTCAGCTATGATATCGTATTTTTGAAATTAGTATACTATTATTAGCTGGGGGGGGGATGAAAAACCTCTGTTGTCTGCTGTGTTGTATACTTATTAAAATTGAGTTTCACCACAATTTTTATAAGTATACAACAATTCAATTCATTCAATCATTGTGAAAATAATTGTTTCTTTAAAAAATAACTATTTATATTATATGTATGATATTTTCTTTTTAGAATGCTTATTAAATTGGACACTTAATGAAAAATATTTAAAAACAACTTTTAAATTCATGGAGTAGAAATCTACCTTGTGCATCTACTTATGTTTCAAAATCGAATATGGCAACTGCCAGGTTAACTTTGGTTAACAGTGGAAGAAAACACAGTTAATTTTGTCCTGAAATATTTTGTATGATTTGTGCTAGCTCTTAAATAAAAGGAGGAAATTCCTTGAAATCAACAGACTCCACTGTGCATTGCTCCTTTTGTTTTTGGAAAAAAGAAAAAATGTATATGCTTTGGTATAGAACAGTACACCCATTGAAATTTTCTTACTGTGGTGCTAGGATTTGTAAATTAGTGTCAGAATTATTTTCTTAGTATAATTGAAAAAAATTTTTTATTATTATTTTAGGAATAATTTTTAAGTGTCCACAGATTAGATATTGAAAATACATTATACAACATCTGATTGCATAATAACATAGTGAAAAAATTTCTGGAGAAAGAAGCACTCAGAAAAGCAAGGAATTTCTGTAATGTATTACTTAAATTTGAAGTAAGCACTTTATTTCGGCACAGTCAAGGCCCATAGGTAATATAATAATAACTATCTATATTGTATTAGTAAACAGGGATCTTTACTTGTGCTTGGTACACATGTCTCACACGCACACACATAGAGGCTTAACTATGGTATGGTATGGTATGGTTAATATGGCCCTGCCAATAGGTGCCAAATGAAGTTAAAGAAAACCTCAGAATAACTTAATTTAGAATTCTTTTAAAAATATTACTATAGTTGCTATTATCTATTACTATGGTAGCTATTACTAATCAAGCAAGGCCAGATTTACTGAGTTACAATGGTGCAGTTGCTTCAGGATCCTAAGATGATGGGGACCCAAGACTAATAGGATTATTGTTGGTTCAAGAGCCCTGTGATCTTATTTTAGTGCCTTGAAAATAAGATTCAGGGCTCACATTAACTAAATCTGTCATTGAGAAAAAGAATATTCTCCACCTGCATATGCTGGTGCTATTATGATGCCTGATCATCATCCATGATCCAGACAGCATCATAGGGTAGGTAGGTACAGAAATCTGTAGCAAGGAGTGATCATGGAGTGCTAAGGCAGATGGCAACAAGTGAGGTCCTGGTATTTAAATGGGCAGGGATTTCAGTTTCAGGAAAAGGAATTATAACAGTCTAAGGTGTTTTGTGGTTTGTATCAACTGGGAAATGTGTGGTGAGTGAACACAGAACTATTTAAAGTTGCCTTCACAGACGCCACATAGATACATATATACCATATGGCTTACTGAAAATGTGGCATGAGGAGAATGCCAAGGTAGATGAATGAGGAACTGACTACTTTAATATTACAAAAAAGATAGCATGGAACATCAGAACTTTTTCTAGCTCATTATTGAGGGCGGAAAAGTTCTGAAGCATATAAATGTTAAGATGCTTTATAATAATAACCCATTCCTGGGATACTATTATGGATCAAATAGGCTGAAAAAAAGACTGACTGATTTAAAAAAATCACTGGCTAAGGAAGCAAAGAAAGAAAACAAGGAATGGAATTTTATGCATGTGCAAATACAAAGGAGAAAAGAGCAAACCAGATTGTACCCTTACTTTATTATGTGGGGAAGTATCAGTTAAGTTATTTTAACTGTCTGGTGCCCACTACTGGTATCTTGCAAAGGAAGCCTCTTGAAAGCATTTCCTAGGGCCATACTTGGGCTCCCACTCAGAAAAAAAAAAAATAATAACACCTCATGCATCTGCATAAATCTGCCTCAGTGATGAATGAATACAGGGTGTGTGTCAAAATTTGTAGATCATGCAAAATTGGGAGTGGCTAATGATCAGAATTAAACAATGCTCCTTCGTGACAGGTTTCAGAGATGGATCAAATAAGCTGCAACTATGTTTTTTATTCTGAAAAACATTTACTTGGGAAATAACAATCCTAAACTAACATATACACTCCATGGGATTGAATTAAAAATAGAGAAAGAAAGAGATTTGGAATTACAGTACAAGCAGATGTGACATTCTGCATGCAATGTAGACAGCTGGCAAGGAGGGGCCCATGGTATTCTGTCAGTTTATGGAACAATTGCTTTTAGACATAGGGAGTTTATAATTCTACTATGTGAGACCATGCTTGGAGTGCTACATTTGGGTATGGAGGCTACATAAGGTTCAACGACTGGGAACACATTCACTGAGATTGTCAAAACAAAAGGGGGGGGCGATGCCCCCCCCCCTTTTGTTTCAGTCAGTATTTACAAGGAGGAAAACACATGGATTGTGGTTTTATTTTATTTTTTGTTTATGCAGCAGAAGCCTTGTTTTTTTTGCACTGTAAGCCAGTACTAATACCATTAATTTAATTAATATTGTTAATTAATTAAGACTAAAATGTGTTTTATTAAATAATTATATAATAATTAAATAATATAAATTAATTTAGTTATTAACTAATAATTTAATGAAAATAAAATGCTGATTTCTAATATTTGGCCATAGGTGCCAAAAACCCTAGTTATGCCTTTAACCACACATATTTTGTGAGACATAACATACTCATATTTTGTAAAATTTAAAAAGATTTTAAAGTTAAATTCTGAACATATATCATTACTGCATAATTAAACTAATATTCCAATAAAAAAAAAAGTTTGGTGGCTAAGTAAACAATGTAATCTAGTAAAAATTACTTCTTTATCATATTAATAAACAAACAGAAATCTAATAACATTTTTTTTATTTATTTTTTATTTTTTTTAAAACATAACTGGAATTAAATTAAATTACAAAAATCATTACACATTCTGGTTCCTCTCTTAGAACCTTTCCGTACTGATGTTAAACTATAAAATTAAAACTGTAACTTATATGATAAGTTACATTGTAAACAAATAACAAGAACACGAAAAAGAATAACAGCAAGAATGAATAATTCTTTTAATCCCACAGTAGTTATAATTTTGCAAGGTTATAACTATAAGTTATGCAAGGAACCTGTCTGGCCTCTTGAGAAAAGAATCTTCATGCACAAATTGTTGATTCAAGGTTAATGACTGAAACTTACCCTGAATTCCTAATTATATAGACAGTTTTACTAGAGTAGTGTTTGAAGTGAAATTTTTGGTTTTCACAGAATAAATGCATGAAGGAGTTTGCAGTATGACCAATTTTATAATTAGTTTTAGTAGTTGTGCTACACTCCACCTATAGGTGCTTCCCAAAAAAATAAAATAAAATAAATAATAATAATAATAATAAATATATATATATGCAAATATGTATATAACACAAATATTATTTGTGTGTATGTGTGTATGTAAATGTTTGTGTGTATATTTCTTTTTTTCTGTTTTTTAATTTTAATACATAATAAGCAGAAATATGTAAAAATACATAATTTTTAATTTTATGCTCAGTATCTCAGGAAATTTGAAATGAAAATAATATGAAAAAATCCATTATAGTGCTTTCTGGGGGGAAACTGCCTCTAGATAGTACTATTAGCAGGATCCCTATTTTTTTGGGCCCATTTTTCATATTTCACGAATATTTCAGTAGATGATCACTTTTTTTTTTTTTTAATATGTTAGGAGACAATGTCTCATAAGTTTGAAAGTCATATTTGCACTTCCTTTGCAAATATGACATTTAATATACTACACTTGCTTTTTTGACACTTTCACTTTTTTTTTTGTATGCTATTAAAAAGATTTTATTAAACTAAACATATCTTCATAATTTTAAACATAATGAATGTAGTATTAACATAATAATAACAATGCTGTCATTAAAGAATTTTATTGTTGCCATATTGAACACAACACACACCACTGATTACTATACCAGCAAGGAAAGCAAGCAAACGGTATTGAATTTTTAATTCAAAAAAAGCTGAGAAAAGCATGTGAATGCACTGATGAACAAAAAAAAAAAAAAATTTGACAATAAGTTGCAAAGAGTAACCTTTCTACCTACAAGGCTTTAAGTTAAATATGATATAAACAGATGTCACTTGCACCAGAAACAATTTCTATGAAGTAAATAAACAAAGGTACTGCACCACAAGTGGCGCCTCTATAGCCAGGTGGCAGGAGCAGCAGTGCATAGTACACGCTTCTTAATTAGACCAAGGTTCGAGCCTTTGACCACCAAAAACAGAAGATGTGGGAAGGTCAGGGAATGACCACCGCATATCCCCAGAGCAATATGGCCTTAGTTGCTAATGCTCCTAAAAAACCAAATAACAACAACAGCACCACAAATGATTACTAGAATTCAGTCACTAAAATGAAGATGAATAAGGGTTATATACAGGTCTATTCAAAGGTCTTGGGACCTTGAAAAAAAAAAAAAAAAGAAAAGAAAAAAGTGATATGAGCAGGAAAGTGTTTTAAACATGAGTGCTACAAACATAAAAAAATGTTACTTCATAAGATTAAATGATGGAGGGCCAGAAATTTTAATGCTTGTTTCTTCAGAAGAAAGGAGCATTAAAAGAAGGACATAAGCAAGAGTGTTTTAGCAGAAGTTTAATGTATATAAACAGAAATATGTACACCTGAATAATTTTGAAATTTCACTTACTTAATGGCATGGGAAATTTGAAATAAACTTGAAAATGAAAGTCAAAATTGATATAAACATATCTAATATATATATATATATATATTTTTTTTTTTTTTTTTTTTTTTTTTAAATATAAATAATATATAAGCAGAAATATGTGTGCATGTGCAATTTTTAAATTTCACACCTGTAACAGTTGGATAAACTGGAAAATGGAGGGGACTAATACTTTGATATTTATGTTTTTATTTATTTTGAGCAAAATTAATAACATCTATGTTTCAATGAAAATGACATGCATAAAAAAGCACATTTCTTATATTTTTCATTTAAAAAAAATCACATATAATAATAATAATTAATTCAATCCATTTAAAAAAAAAAACCAAACATTTGTATACTGTAAGCAGAATTAAAAAAAAAAAAAAAAAACCTTTTCCAGGAGATAAAAAAGGAAATTGGATCCCCCCCCCACCACATGTTGCATTTGTACTTGTTATGATTTGAAGTGCAACACTATGTTAATTCTTTTTTCGTGTTCTTGTGTATGGTATTGTATGGTAAAGTCAAAATCTGCATAAATAAATTAAGTAAACCATCTATATTATCCCTTGGCTATGCACTAGCCAGTAATCATACTGTTTAAAACTATTAATTTGAAATGACTGCCATAATTTAATAACTAAAAAACACTATACAGTTTAATGTGTTTGTTGAAAAACTATTAAAAATCAGGTAAAGTATGCATACTAATTATTGTTTGAGATACTGACTAAACAGAGGTGATTCAAATGAATAAATAACTTAATGTGTAGCTAAAAAGGTGAACATAGCATTATGTTGCACTATAATAGGAAACATGAGAATAGAAAATTACACAAATTAAAATCTCTAAAAAGGTATGTAAGAATTAAAAGCATACACAAATAAATTATAAAACTCAATGATAGAATATGCATAATAAAAACTTGTTACAGCTTTCAAGAATACCACATTTTCTTCATTGACAAGCTCCACATTGTTTAATGAGTCTTCCTTTATAAAATCTTTTGTCATAATGGTCCCTTCCCTTTGTTGTATGGCATTTTGCAGTTATGTGTTCCTTATTATTATAAAACTGGAGAAGTGGCTCAATGATTGCCTTTGGCATTTTTCCAATACTTAAATGGTGTGTAACCACCATTCTCAGAATCATGTGGCGACTTACATCTCCATACCCTTATTGATAATATTTCTTATGTATTTTATAAGTGTAGTCTTGTGCAGTTTCAATTTTTTTTTTTTTTTGTTTAGTTAATTTAATTTCAACTTCCACAATGTACTATAAAATATGAGTTGTGGCAGTCAAGTTCCCAAACTGGTGCAATAAAAAGAACACAAAGCAGAGGATCTCAAAAATAGTTTTATTTTTATTCCAAAGTAATCACTATCTGATTGAATGTACTTATTACACCATTCTAAAAGTTTCTGAAAAGAGTCAGCAAAGGCATCCAAAGAGATGATGTTCAGATCAGCAGTTATGTTTTTCTTTATGCCCTCAATGTCCTGAAATCTTTCCTTTGAGGACATTTTTCACTTTGGGAACGAGGAAGAAGCCTGCTGGTGCTAAATTAGGAGAGTAGGGTAAATGGTTGATCTGTACAATGTCATGTTTCATTATAAATATCTTCTCAACAAGTGCAGAATGGGTGGAGGCCATTGTTATGCAGCAAGAAGCTAAAATGCATCTGGTTCTTGTCATGCAACAAGAACAAGCTGTCTTTTTCTTGAAATTGCAGCATCTCCCAGTAAAAGCACTTCAGTAGCCTTTAAAGCATCTGTACATAGAACATGCATTAACCCTCTTCTCTTCAGGTACAATTTTTTTGTGAAACACACCATTTGTTGAAAAACATGATCAACGTCTTGATCCTGGCCTTCTGTAAACAACTTTTTTTGGGTCTTCATAATGATTTTGAAGTGCGCTTCAAAATCATGCGCTGACACTTCGTCTTTCGAAAACATCTCCAGCGATCATACAGTTGAGGAAATTAAGATTGTTTTGACAAGTCTGAATAAAGTCTTTGCTTGATGACACTCTTCATTTCTTTTGCTCATCAGCCATCATTCTGAGGGTCAAACAATGATCACAATTTACCTTTCCCTTCCTTTTGCAACTCTTTCCTCATTTTGAGAGGTTGACTGACCCACCTTTTGAGTCATCACGAACATCCTCATGTCCATCTTTAAACCACTCACACTGTTCAAACAGACTTGTTTGACATAACATTTTGTCACCATAAAAGGTTTTTAACATTTCATATGTTTCTGTTGCAGATTTTTCCAGTTTAAAGCAAAATTTGATATTCATTTGTTGCTCCATTGCAAAATCATGACACAGAATGCTACTAATGAAACTGGTTGCCATTGGCAACCTGTTAGCCTATTGGACAATCTCTTTACCACCATCCGTTGGAGGAAGTTTGAACAACGTACCACTACCATTTATTTTCAAACTTTGAATATGACTGCAACAGCCAGTCGGGAACTTTATTGCCATGCCTCATAGAACAAAATTCCAAGATTGGCAGACAGAACAGTAAGTTTTCAATATTGATGTCCCATTGTTATATCAATATTTTTATTTTTTAATCACTTCTCACAGAACAGTTATGGAATTGCTGGTTCAGAAAAATGTTAATTTAAATAAAAAAAATTTTTGCAAACAGATTCTTACTACCTTTTGTACCAGACTCTGAGCTTTTTGTCACATATGGAGACATCAAAGCTACTTTTGACTCTGTTGACCTTCATTTCCTTTTAATCTCTGTAAGGAATAAAGCCAGTGTCTGAATCACCCTCTGTCTTCTCAACCTTCAAATCATGCATGGTACTAAGTACAGTAGGTTCTAATACTTTTCATCTTTGCAGTTTTCCTTCCTTGCATGATAGAGAAGAGATTCTAGCTGTGCAAACACCTGAAGCTCTTCATCCAAATCTCCAGTATAACTGTACTTAAACCATCACTGCAAAAATTAATCTTGTCCTAATTGAGATGGCAGATTACTTTGTGCAGTTTAGTCTACATATAAATCTAAAAAATCTACTGAAAATTCCACTCCACCTGAAAGTATTGTGGCTGCCAGGGAGAATGAAGCTCTGCCTTCAGTATGTGCATGGTCTTGTTGTCACAAGGAAATGCACGGGTAGCATCCTCTACTATCATTGATAGGGTGGAAATCTGAACATTAGCTGCTGCTCCTAACATAAAGTGCATTTATGCTGCCAAATATTGGCAGCAATATTACACGCCCTCCAGCACCCAAGAAATCCCTAGAGTTCATCATATCTTCCACGTGCCAGATGTATAGGATGTGATAAAGCTGCATACATCTGGGATGTATGCAGCTGATGTATCCCTATTTCTTCACTGATAGATGTGCCTTCCCTCCCTCTAATCCTGAATTACAAGACTGCACTTAGTAGATGGGTTCTTACCAGTCCAAATGCTCTACTGCACAGAGTGGTGATACAGTGCATAAATTTTTCAAGAAGGCAAATTTTACAACTTCTGCATGGGTCCTCTGAAGTGGCTGGCTAGCTCTAATTGAACACACTTCCCTTTACCTGTATAAGGAAAGGGAAGTTCATATTCATGTACGCTAAATATGAACTTCCCATGAAATTGATGAACATGAACTGTAAATTACATGAATATGTATTCATGTAAGTTATAGTTCTTACATGAATATGAACTTGAACTTACAGTTTTCTTAGTTTTTGGGTGAATTTGAACAGTCTAGATTCATGACTGGCCCACTTGAACAAAAATGTTCCTAAGTAATATTAATAACATTTTTTATTTGTTTCCCCTTCTGCATGTATCCTGTTGTGCTATGTTTTATTTCTTCTCTCTCTCTGCATGAAAGAGGAGTGAAAAATATAAATTTACAGTACTTGTGGAGGTTGGTTTCGTAGGATATTCTGATGGAAGTATTTTTATTCGGTTCCTTAGAACTTTTGGTTTAAATTTGCAAAACATTTAAGGGATTTACAAATTTAAACATAACAACATAACCTAACAAAAAAAAAAAAAAAAACATTTTAGGGTTTTGCAAATTGTTGTTCTTCCCCCTACACCCTTTCCCTCATCTCCACATCCTTCCTTATATTAAGTTGTAAATAATTCTTGAAAGCTGTAACACACTTTATTATTCTTATGTTTTTAATGCATTTATTCTCCAGTATATTGTAGCCAAGTTTTAAAGATACAGTTTTATTATACTTTTAATTTAAACAGTGTGAATATTTTTATAATAATGTAAATATTGTGTATTTGCTGGTTGATATATACACAAAGAATAATATGGACAGTAAACCACACAGTTGTGTATTCTGATTTGCCAAGCTGAATGAAAAGCAAATTTAAATACACAGAATACATGGCATCTTAAATAAAATTGTGGAAAACAAGATTTATAATTTTGCTTTTTTATATTTTCAGTGTAATTACCAACTTTTTTTTTTTTTAAAGCAGCATGTATCACTGCATGAAATTATTGCCCAATCACTGCATGATTAAGCAATAATTTTATTCTGATTTTGCTTCTGAAGGAAGGGTATGTCTGAACTTATAATTTGTTTACTAAATTACCAATATTAACCTGCATTTCATAAGTGGCATTGTGTAGGGCATTCACTTATATTAGCCAAAGCATAACAGACACCATGCTCTTAAAAAACTTATTTAATAAAAATTAAAACTTAACATTAAATATAAATGTCATTAGAACATAACAGTGCAACTGTGTGATGGTTCAACAGTTTGCATTTATGCTGATAAACCATTATATTTATGTGTTGTAGTGACATTTATTTTAAGTTGTAAATTGCAATGAATAAGTATTATAGGAACATAGTGTCTGTTGTATTTACTAAAAAAAAAATGACATTTTGACAGTTAATATTATCATTACCCATACTTGGTGGTCACATGGGTTCAAACTACCGTCCACACAAATGTGTTCATGGTGGTTTGAACCAAGAATTTTTAATCCTATACTACGGAACTTTTGTGCTGATCACTAAGCTATGCCAAGTTGCTAGACAAGTAGCAAAACATTGTTAGATGTTATTGCAATATGTAATAACAGATGTCAAAACTCAGTAGTCAGCACCATTTTTAAAGATATCAGTAGATTTAAAATTGTGAACGGCAAGAAATAATTTAACGATTACATCTAAGGTGAAACAAAAGTCTTTGCTTAGTAAGTATCAGAAGTTGTTTATTTTGTGTCTGTTTCTGTATGTTTTTTGTATGTTGAGTGTATTTGTGTGCTTTTGTCCTCTGCTCCAATGCATTACAAAAAAAAAAAATCATCTGGAAGTGGGTGAAGGGAATCAAATGCACACTGCCAAATTTATATTTTTGTGAGAAAGGTAAAATTATTTAAAATTTTATTTCTCCTTTTGAAAGGTGTAGATTGCTTCATTTGATGATTCTGCCATTCCAAATCATCATAAAACTGTGATGAAGTATTTATGTGCCAAGGCAGGTATTCAGAATTATTCCCCTTAACCCACCATCAACAGCTAGCCATACGAACTTGCACTATCAGTATCACAACTTACATCCCTTACATCCTTACATCCTTATAATTATTTATTATTTTTTTGATTATTTTTTTTTTATTTTTTTTTTATTTTTTTACCTTATAAGGCATTATTTTCATCTTTGCTACTCCCACTGTCAGTTTCTTTCAAAATTGATTCTTTAAATTGTACACTTTTGTATAGACAGAAAAAATAAAGTAAAACTTTTTTTTATTTTTAGATTAAACTTTGGATGTTAATCTGTTTATAGATGTTTAAAATATTGAACATTGCAATATTTACTGATGTGAAACAAATATCATTTGTTTCACGTTTATATTTTATGCACATAGTGGCAAAAATATTATAAACCTTGCCTCAGTATGCAATTAGTTTATCCTGCATCGTGTATTGGACAGCTTGAATATACTGAAGATTGAATTAATGATATAAAATTGAACTGTCCTTGTCGAAGTGAAGTTACCATTTGTATTGTATCTGAATGTAAAGGGCTTGCAGTTGAATACCACATACCCAATAAATTCTAACCTAAACTGAAATTCTATAACTAGAGGTCATGGAACATGCTCCACCTTACTGTTTATGCTCCTTGAATCATCCATTATAATGGATAGTGCCATTATTATACTAATAGTGTCCAGTGATGGCCAGAAAAAATTTGCATCGTTTGGTTCAGGTTTATGTAATTCTTAACAGTGCCAAAGCACTGTATCTGGCATGCAAAGTGAGCACTAGATGCACCCCATACAGTGAAGATTCCCTCACACTCTAATTAAAGTTCCCCTTTGAAGGTGATGTACACAAGGTCCATCTACCATATTGATTGGCACCTTTTTTTTTTTTTTTTTTCTATTTGTGCCCATGTTTGGTAATCACTACAGTGGGTGTTTTTTTTTTTTTAATCTACACTCACTGGCCAAAAAATTAAAAATATTTTTTATTCAATATCTAGCAGGGCCACTTTTTGCCTGAATTACAACCTGCACACATTGTGGCATGGCTTCCACTAGGTGCTGAGGGAGTCTAGCTCCAGATTTGATAATTTTTTTTGTCAGGATATTTTTCAGCTGTTGTATTGTGATCAGTAGAGAACTGGAAAGTTGAACTGTCCTTTCCAACATATCTCATTTTCAATTGGATTCAGATCTGGAAAATTAAGCAGTCAGGGTAGATGTTGGAAATCTTGGGAATGTTATACCAAATCATTCAGATATTTTTGCGTACACAGTGGATAGTATCATTGTCAGTGTTTAAGAATCCACTGCATTCTGGGTAAAAATTAAGCATTTCAGGGTGAAGTTGATCCAATATGACAGAAAGATATTCAGTGGAGGTAATGAACTTATAACATATGAGCAGACCTGGTTCTTACTAACAGAACATACCTCATACCATGATGCCACATGAAAGATTGACATGAGACAGTCTGGTTGCATGGCTTCATGGGGTTCACACCACACTCACTCAACCATTGGTGCAAAAAAAAAAAAGTATGATAAGACTCATCACACCACATGATCTTGTTCCACAGTCCAGTCATTAGCAGCACCAATCAAACTTTCAATTTGTTACAGAAAGCAGTGGCTTTCATATAGGCACACGACAACCAAATCTCTGATTCTTCAGTTCCTGCTGCTTTCAATTAGAAATGAGCCTTTCTTTGCCTAAAATGAATTTTTCAGTTATTTGCTACACACTGGACCTTCTATTCTGAATGCATAATTCGGTTTAAGTTCCTGCAGTCTTGTTCTAGGAGTATCAACTTACTGCTACATTTCTTCCTTTTAGAGTTGTATCCTCCTTTTGTTTTCCACTCAGTGTATATGTTTCAGATAGTTGCTGTCAACATACTAGTGATTTCCTTTATTTACCTAATTGTGGCTCTTGCTAAATGTGCTCCAACAATAACACCTTTCTGAAAATGGGAAAGATCACCTTTCCTCTCTCTCCATGACCAGATCTACTAAGAAGTCCCAAGGAAGCATACAATATTTATCTGATACCAAGGAATTTTGTGATTATACCATGTCTGACAACTTACATTTGCATACTGTACATTTAATTATCTGTTGACACTATTTACAAAAGGTTGCTATTTTTTTGGCCAGTGAGTGTATTTATCACAGGAATAAGAGACCTGCAGATGAGATGCTGACTACCTGGTAGCAGTTCTCTACAAAGTTTTAGTGGATGCAAGAATACTCTCTACTGTTGTTTAAAACAGTTGTCAGTTACAGCAGACTGTGGAATGCTGTTGTCACCTTCAGTTCTGGGTAATGATTCTTGCCCCCATTACAGAAACAGTCTATATTTGTCAAAGTTTGTCTTCTTAATGAGCTTTGTTCACTAGTGATTCCAGCTTTATATGTACAACCTTGAACATGTCAGCAACTTCTTCAGTCTTTAAACTCATTGTATTTAATAGCTCTGCATCATGAAACTCCATCCAAAACTCATAACCTTTCTTCATTTCCATCTTGAGACTACATACAACTGCATTTTATGGATTTCATCTTTTATTTTATATTGTGTATATCTTCATTATATCACACTGTCCATTACTCCTGTTTTGCATGTGATGACAATGCATATTGTGACATAGGTTTCTCTTTGGCCAATATTTGTAAATTAAATTTAAAAAATCAGTTTATCGTTTATAATTGGAAAAATAAGAGGAAAAATATAAATGGTATGGCCATAAAAATTATAAGTCTACAGCGTGAGATTCTAATAAGGCTATATCATTACACGTAGTCACTGTCGTTCAGTACTTGAAGTGTTTCTGTTCTAAAAATTTAATTTATAAAAAGAAATAAGTAAAAAAGAATAAATTTACTAATGTCAATATTCTTTATTCAAAATATTCATCAGCTTTACAGGGCTGTTTTGTAACAGGAAACATTTTCCAGAACTTTCCCTTTTATTTTTTTAATGAAGACATTTTTAAAAAAACTCTTACTTTCCCTTACAGTTAGTAATTAAATGTTTAAATCACCCTCTGTTCTTTATTTTAATATCTTTTTCCAGTTTTCTTCTACAAAATATTTGCATTCCACTTTCCTTTCAGGACAAATACAGCCCTGACTTTTAGTATATTATAGTTTGGTCAAGATAGTTAATGTTCACATTTTCTGTACATAGTTGTTGGCACACTGTAGAAATGTTACAAAATTTATGTATTTCTGAGAGATCTATTTGTTGTGCATTTGAACAGAAAATTAATACAGATGTTGTTTTTGAATGCCAAAGGTGCAAATAAAAGTAGCTTTTTTCCAATGAACTTATGTAGTTTTTATTGTCTTTATTCCTGTTTACTAAAATAAAATATTCAACACTATAACTTGCATCACTAGGAAAGTATATAAAGTAGAAGGAACAGTTACAGTTATGATTCTCAATATTACATTAGTGTGGGACTGATTCTCAACAGTTACTGAGCGGTGAGTATTTTAAATGTAGATTGAATTGAAGGAGTTTGGTATTGTTAAAAATATTTCTATTAGAAAAAAGATTGCATTACATTGTATATATACAGTTTTGTATTTTAACCTACAATAATTGTTCATATTGTTTGCTTCAGTTTGATTCATTTTACTAGCAAATGTGTTGTGACCTTAAGAACTGCAATGTATATTAGGTTATCTTACTGTATCAAATGTTTGCTGAACTAGTTTGTCTTGTGTCCAGCTTGTGTGCACACACCACGTTTTTCATGTGATTCCAGATGCAGTACTTGTCTAAGGGGACGAGATTCAGCAAGTGGTCTCAGACAATTTTTAAATTCTAATGCAGTGGGACCAACTGATGATGTTAGCAACAGGAGATTCTAAGTGGGAAGTATAGTGTGGCCTCAACTTCCAATAATATCGACATCCAATATTCTCAAGAACTGATTTACCTTCCATATGATATTTTATTTTAAGGACCTATGATATTTGCAGGAACCAGTGGCTTTCCGATATAGCTAGAATAATGCATGGGTGGAAATTTTCAGACATGTGGCACGCCAAACATCCCTCGCATGATTGTACTAGTGATAAGACACCAGGTTCTTAAATTCGGGCTGGAAAAACGTCTGGCCTTTAATCATCCATAACTTTGATGGATTTGAAGATGATGGTGCTTTGACAAATGATATTGTCACTCTTGGTAGATCAAAGGGTCTGGAGGTTGACAAAGAGGATGTGGAGGATACTGTTGATCCTCATGGGCGTAAGCTAACAGAGGGGCCCCATGTGCCAGGCATTCCGTGACCAAGCGCGATTTCTGTGTGTTCCAAAAAGCGGCTTTTGAAAAGATTATATTTTGTTCCAACTACCATTTTCTTTATTTACTGTAGGACTTTCGCACTACAAGAAGTAGGCAAAGGCCGAGAAAGAAAGGCCACTTTTCTGTTTCTATTTTTAACAGTATTAACCAAATAACTCAGCTGCTTGGTCACCTAGTGGCACTGCTCCTGCCTCCCCATGGCAGGGCCGGAAACCTGGGTGGTAAAGCAAACCCCAGGGCCAAAAGGAACAAAACATGGAATGTGACAATTTTCCCCAATTAAGACCGAAAATCCAAATTATATGGATATGCATCAACCTGATATTGACTCCTCCAATCCAAAGAGACTGAGGACGAATGCTCCTCAAATTGAACACCCAAGTTTTCTGATTCTGCATTCACTAACAAACCAGCCCTTAGGTAATCTATCGCCACTTCTCATTCAAAAATGTTTTGAGAACATAGCTAGTTCCCTGAAAATGGTGGCGACTTGCTTGTAGAGACCCAATAAGATGTTATGTGTTAGAAATTTGGACACTCACAAACAGTCCATCGAGGTGACTCAGTATGTCCAAACTGTGGATCGAAAGAGCATACCTAAGTTGACTGTAATGCCCAGTCTTTGCTTTGTCCCAATTGTAAAGGCTACCACCCAGCCTTCTTTAAAAATTGTGAACAGTGGAAATATGAGAAAAAAAATCCAAAAATACAAAATAGAAAAGAAAGTCTCGTTTCCAAAAGCACAAAAGCAATTACAACTACAGATGCCTAGACGTACATATGCCGAAGCCTCTAAAAAATTTCATTCAGTATCACTCTAAACTGATACATCAATTCCACCAAACATCTCCATTTCTGAATGGGCTCAATCCTTGCTCTCTTCTGTATCACAATCATCAAAGCAACATATTTCAAGCAGGGCTAGCAACACACCCGTCACCATACCATCTGCTACCCATGCAGCTCCTGTAAGGCCCATTCAAGCAGAGAATCCAGATTCCATTAGGAAACATCCAAATGATTCCATCCTTATGGATACCAATGAAATTCCCAGCCAACATGAAACAGAAACCATTCTGGAGATCCATCCAGAGGATGAAATAGACATGAGACCAATTTTCCCAAAAAAGAGATAAAATTAAAAGTGACCGCATCAAACAGACTTTTAAAAAATAAACAGACTCAGCACCTTCATCTAAATCTAAACAATGAACAGTGTAGTCCAATGGAATTGCAGAGGCTTTCGTAGCAATATTGATGACATCTAGGAAATAATTAAATGTCATAATCCAGTTGGCATCTGTTTACAGGAGACATATTTAACTCCTCAGATATCTCTCGCGATCAAAAATTATGCTCTTCTGACAAGATAGATCGGTTACAAATAAAGCTCACAGTGTATTCTCATAGATTCACAAGTCCCTTGCAGACGTATTCCTTTGCAAACCTCTATTTGAAGCTGTTGCTACAAGAATAGCAATTGGAGTCATTATAACACTTGTTTCAATCAATCTGCCACCCAGTCAGCCTTGTACTATTCGTGAACTTGAAGATTTAATTCTGCAGTTGCCAACCCATTTCTGTTTATTGGGCATCTTCAATGGACATCATCCATTGTGGGGCTCTCCCAATGCAGATGGATGAGGGAAACTTATTGAAATTCTCATTGACAGGCAGAATTTAACCATCCTAAATACTCGTTCATGAACTTACATCCATTTCCCAATAGGAACAGTCTCCTCAATAGCTCTATCTATCTGCTTTCGATCCTCTTTCCTTGTATTGATTGGACAGCTCTTGATGAGCCACTCAACAGTGACCACTATCCACTAATCTGTAAAATTCAAACTTCACACTCTGTAACTTCAGAAAACCACATGAAATGGAAATTTTCCAAAGCTGATTGGGCAAAGTAAACTTATCAGATAATCAGATCACCGAATCTAGTCCAACCCAGGGGCTCACATCCGGTGAGTATGGGTTTGGCACATTCAGGGTCCTGAGCTGGATATCATCATTCTCCTCTTTCTTGGTGATTCCTCTCTCTCAGGGTAACTCGGGGAATTTTTTTTTGGCTGGTGCAGCATAAGCCTCAGGCTTTCTTGCACCATATGGCTAATAATAATTGATAGAGTCACCAACCATATTACTAAACAAATCCTAGCAGCTGTGTCTGTTGCCATCCCATAGTCACAGTCAAATTATTGACTGTGACTATGGGTGACTATAAATTATTGGTGGAATGAGGATTGTAAGAGTGTGAAAAAAAAAAAAAAAAAAAAACCCGAGCTTGGAATATATTCTGCAAACAACCAATAATCTTATAAATTATAACAAACTCAGAGCCAAGGCTCACCATATCAGGAAGAAAGCAAAAAGAGATTCCTGGGTCCAAATTGCAAATTCAGTTAATAAAAATACAGATTCTAGAATAATATGGAGAAAAATAAAACAACTAAATGGCAAATTGCCTCCTCTATCCTCCCCAATGTTCAACTGGAATGGACAGGAGCTGTGTACTCCCGCAGAAATTGCAAATGCCCTACACATTTGCAATATGGGTCTGTATTCTCATAATTGTCCCCTAGGGTCTGTATTCTCACAATTGTCTGCCTCGACTGCATACAACCAGTCATTTCAGAAGATTAAAGCTTCAGCTGAAAAATCTAGATTGAACTTCAAAACCAAATCTTGTCTATCATACAATTGGCCACTTACTGTGCTTGAACTTCAAGAAGCTATATATACATCAAAGAACAGTGCTGCTGGTCCAGACAGAGTGTATTATATAATGCTTAAACACTTAGATAACAAATCATTATCCTTGCTGCTAACTTTCTACAATCGTATTTTCACTGAACATTCATTCCCCTCATGCTGGCATCACTCCTATGTACTGGCAATTCCCAAACTATGGAAAGATCACTCTATCCCACACAACTATAGACCTATTTCTCTTACCAGCTGTTTTGAGTAAAACCCTGGAAAAAAATGATACACTGCTGACTGACATGGAATCTTGACTCCAAATATCTAATCTCTGATAATCAATTTGGTTTCAGAAAATATCGATCATCTTATGGTCAAAACTGAAATGAACATCAGGAATGCGTTTATCTGAAACAAGCATATTGTTATGGTATGCCTTGACATAGAGAAGGCCTTTGACACCACTTGGCATTTTGCCATCTTGAAAGATCTTCATTCCCTTGACCTGAGAGGCCACTTACCATATTTCATATAAAACTTCCTTCAGCATAGAACTTTTCAAGTCCACTATTGGCAAATCCTCTCACAAATCTATATACAAGAGGAAGGAGTCCCACAAGGCTCAGTTCTATCTTATTGCCAATAAGAATAAATAATATAACCAAATGTATACCCAACTCTGTAAACTCATATCTCTATGCCGATGACCTGACTGTTTCCTGCAGTTCACAGAATATGAACTTCATTGAAAGGCAACTACAAATCTCACTTAACAATATTGAGCTATGGATGATGCGGAATGGATACTGACTATCACATCAGAAATCTAGTGTCATTCATTTTTGTAACAAACAAAATATGCATCCTGACCTAGAGCTTCACTTAACAAATCATCCTATATCAGTCATGAAAAGTATTCGCCTCCTCAGCCTGATTTTTGATAGTAAGCTTAATTTCTTAGAACATGTCAGATATCTGCAGACTACTTGCCAGAAAAAAAATGAATATACTCAGAGTTCTTTCTTCGACAACATGGGGCAGACTGCTATATCCTGCTTCAACTGTATAGAACTCTAATTGGATCTCATCTTGAGTGTGGTGCCGCTCTCTCTGCCAGGGAGAGAGTGCTAACTTGCCTTGCACCTATTCAACATTCTGCCCTCAGGATTTCTACAGGCACATATAGAACATTGCCAGTACAAAGTCTTTATATTGAAGCCCATGAAGTTCCACTCTGTCTCAGAAGAAAGGTGTTACTACTGAATTATGCAGCTAAAATTTGAAGCATGCCTACCCATCCCATTTGGCCTATACTTAGTGATCCACAGTTTAAAATGTTCTATAGAAACAAACCCAGCATAGTTCAACCTGCTGGTATCAGATTACAGGCACTATCAGAAACTTGGAATGTACACCTCAAAAAAAAAAGTCCTCCAAGATCCAAACTGTTCAGTTCCCCAATGGTCCTATATTAAACCATCCTGCAACAATTACTTCCTAAACTGGGGAAAACATTCCCTTGCAAATATCAATATACAACAACTCCATACTGCTCACACAGAGAATTAGCCTCCTTTTACAAAAATATATACTGATGGATCAAAGTCTGATAGTGGAGTCGCTGCTGCAGCAGTTTTCCCTTTTAACACCATCCCTGCATCACTTCCCGCTGAATGTAGCAGTTATACAGCTGAGTTATTTGCTGTCAAGCTTGCCCTAGAAAATATTCTCCATCTGTTCATCAAAAAGAGTATAATATATACGGACTCGCAGAGCACACTTATAGCCTTACAAAACACCTCCTCATCAAAGAATCCTTTAATAAAAACTATAAGATGGACCATAATCTGCCACACTGGTCCAGTGCAGGTTGATACATACTCAGGAACATCAGCTAGTAGTCATCTTTTGCTGGATTCCAGGCCACACTGGGATATCTGAAAATGAATGTGCTGACTATGCCGCCAAGCATCCATTTAATTCAGATTCATCATGTTCTCTTGTTCCATATGCTAACTACAAATCTAATATACAAAGAATATGTAAGAAACAATGGACAACACATATATGGCAAACTAAAACAGATAATAAGCTCTTTCAAGTAAAATGAGATCCACAGTTATGGGCCTCTAGCTTCCGGGAAAACAGAAAGGAAGAAGTAATCCTAGCCATAGCAAGAATTGGTCACAGTCACATTACTAACCTATTTCTCCTCACAAGCAATGATCCTCCTCAGTGTATACACTGCAGTTCTCAACTCACAATGAAGCACATTCTTGTCGAATGCACCTTGTACTCGCGTGCCCGGCAGCTCTCATTCAGTTTTCTTCCTAATCTTAAAGAATCTTTAAAGCTCGGTCATATCATAGGTAAAGATGCCAACCCCACAGAATTTTTCTCATTTATCAAACAGATAAACTTATATGATAGTTTCTGACTGTTCACAAAACAGTCATCATGAGTATCTTCCACATCACTGATAGGCGCAATATGGCCTGTGCCCTTGTGCCAAAAATAAAAATAACAATAACAATAGCTAACAGAGGAGCTACAACAGTTCGAGAAAATTAAAGAGTGATACTGGAAAGGAAGAGGTAGAAGACATCCAAAAAGTGTCAGCTGAAGAATTGTTGAAGTGTTTAAGAGAAGTGGGAAAAATACACTCCAACATTGAAAAAACTGAAATCATGATGTGCAAAATGGAAGACGAAGTCATTTCTTACTTCAAGAAGCTACAAAAAAAGTCATCAACAACAGTCCACTTTGGACAAATTCTTTGCCAGTAGCAGTAAATGACAAAAGAACTGAAAAGACACCTGATCTACTCCCATACTCCCACCACCACTATACCATCATTGATTTCATCAGCCACACTTTCAAGTCTAAAGTAAATGCTAATTTATTATTTATTTTAAGATGTTTTATAACTATTTATTAAGTAATCTTTATAAAATATTAATTTTTAATAATAAAAAAATCAAATGTAACACGTAAATACCTATTTTATGTGTTGTTGGGCCTTTCATACCAACTAAGAAATACTATTCAAAGCTTAGATCTAAATGGATGTCAGATGAACTGATGAGACTTGTGGCAGAGAAGAAAAATGCATATAAAGTATCAGGTGATATAGAAGCCTATGATACATATAAAGTAGTGTACAGTGAAGTTGCAAAGGAGTTAGGCAAGCTAAGGCAGATTACAAGAAGTCTCTCGCGAAGAATGCCAAGAAACGTAGCAAAGACTTCTTTACTTATATTAACAGTAGTAGGAAGGGGTTGAATCATATTGATCCACTTTACAACAATGGTTTAACTGTTGATGATCCTCCCCAGGTTGCTGACAAACTAAATAGGTATTTTGCATCTACTTTAATACATGAAGGGTTCTTTACTGAAAGAAATTTCAGATGTTCATCAGAATCTAACAGGGAACTAAATGATTTTGTGATAACAGAGGAGTTGTTGTTGTTATTATTTGGTTTTTAGGAGCATTAGCAACTGAGGCCATATTGCTCCAGTGGGCATTCCCTGACTTTTGCGCATCCTCCGTATTTGGTGGTCACAGGCTCGAACCCCCGGTCTAATCAAGAAGCGTGTGCTACGCACTGTTGTTCCTGCCCACCTGGCTACGGAGGCGGCCGAGGCAGTGTGATCTATCCAGTTGTATTAAGGGAGGCAGCGGAAGAGTTAAGCAAACCCTTATCAATAATTATAAGAGCATCTTTGTATTCAAGAGAGACCCCTATGGACTGGAGAGCTGTGAATATGTCTTATTCATAAAGGGAGATCAAAAGGTAATATAAGAAATTACAGACCTGTTAGCTTGACTTCCTTTCCAGGGAAAATAATGGAATTATTTAAGATGTAATATAGTTAAAGAAGTAATGTAGGACCATCTAGATGTTTGCAATTATACTGCAGTCATAATATGGATTTGTTAAGGGGTAAACTTGTCTGACCAGTCTGATTGGATACTATGATGCAGTAACAAAGGAACTTGATGAAAAAAAATTTGATGTCACATACTTTGATTTCAGAAAAGTTTTTGATACTGTTGCACATAAAAAACTGCTGAACAAATTGGAGCAGTGTGGCATTAAGGGCAAGTTGCTGCTATGGATAAAGGGGTGACAGAGAGTGGTAATTAGTGGACAGTGCTCTTCATGGATTAATGTTATTAGTGGAGTCCCCAGGAGTTGGTGTTGGGCCCATTGTTGTTGCCCAGGGTTTGGTGTTGGGCCCATTTATCAATGATATATCATTGAGAAATATAGAAATGATGAAGGCATATCACATTTAATGTCCAAGTTTGCAGGTGATACAAAGATTGGCAGGTTGGTTAATGACAGGTATGATGGTATACTACTGCAACAGTATCTATAAAAGTTAGGCAGATGGACTGAGAAATGGCAATTGAAGTTTAACATTGAAAATGAAAATTACTGCATATGGGTAGCAGTACCCCCAGAGTAACATACCAACTGTGTGAAAGACCTTGGTGGTAATTGTGCAGTTGGATATGAAGTTCTCTGAGTAGTGCAGACAAGCTGCCAGGACTGTTGTAGGGTTTTATCAGAGGAATTTTGCTAACAGGGATAAGGAGGTAACTATTCCATTGTATAAGGCAATAGTCAGGCCACACCTTGAGTAGGATAGACGTGCGGAAATTTGCCTTTAGCCAGCGGGTGGTTGGTTGGTGGAACAGACTGCCATCCCTTGTGGTGGAGGTTGATAGCCTAAATAAGTTTAAGGCTCAGCTGGACAGGTATTTTGAACGAACAGAGGGGTGAAGTGGAAGTGGGTTTTTTTTTTTTTTTTTTTTTTGGCTGATGCTGCATAAGCTTGCTTTCTTGCATCAAATGCCTCTACTAATGCTAATGCTAATGCTATTGCATACAGGTCTGAAGGCCTCATTTTAGGAAGGGGATATATCTGCTGGAACATGTGCAGGGAAGGGCAAAGGATGGTCTTACTAAGAAAGGCAAATTGATGCATCTGGAGACTAGGCACCTGCAAGGTACTCTGATTGAGGTATTTAAGGCTTTGAATGGATTGAATGAGCTCAATGTGGATTGCATTCTTCCTCTTCCTCAGACTGCTCATATAAGGGAACATAAATTCAAATAGAGGAAGGATGGTTGCAGGATAAATGTGCAGAGGGTTGCCTTCAGCTATCAGGTGGTTGATTGTTAGAACAACCATCCATCTCTTTTTTTACGGAAGAGAGTAGTTTGCAGAATAGGCATGTGAGAGTTTGTCTTCAGCCAGTGGGTGGTTAACTCTTGGAACAGACTTCCACATGTTGTTGTTGTGCAGGCAGGTAGTTTGAATAAATTTAATGAATTCCTAGACAAATTATTGGAGGGGACGGAGAGGTGATGTGGGATTTTTCTTTTCTTTTTTTTTTTTGGTTAATGCTTTTTATTAAGCATACTTTTTTTACATCACTTGCCACTACTAATACTATCTTGCATATTCATATATGCTACATTTGAAATACTCACAGCTCCATAATTGTTTAGAATCAGGCACATGTTGATATAGTACTTTCAGAATGATCTCAGGAATCACTTTCTGAAGTTATGACATAAAGCTACAGTCAGCCTGCACAGGAATGTGTATTAATCTAGTATATTATAAGTTTAACACCTAAACCAACCTAGTCCTAATTTTATACATAATATTATTAAAAAAAAAAAATTGAGAACAAATTGGTAAAGCTCTTTGTTTCTTTCATTTCAGTAAACAATGAAATAAATTCTGGAAAATGGAAAAAAAAAAAGAAAAAAGCAACAACAACAAATAATTAAAGGGAAAAGTACAATTTCAGGTTTTAAAGGAATAAACATTAGTTATTCCTTTAAAACAGAAGCTTATTAAACTCTTATTAAACAGGGAGCTTAATGATTCTGTAATAACTGAGAGCAAAGTGGAGGAGAAATTGTAGAAGTTAAACATAAGAAGTTTGGGATCCAGTCAGTTATATTAAAGGAGTAAGCAAACCCTTAGCCATAATTATGAGAGCCTCCTTGGACTCAAGGGACGTCCCCATCGACTGGAGATGTGCAAATGTATCCCCAATTTGTAAAGGGGGACCAAAGGGTGACATGAGTAATTACAGACCAGTTAGTTTAACTTCTGTTCCGGGAAAAATTAATTAGTTTAACTTCTGTTCCTGGTTAAAGAAGTGATGCAGGATCACCTAGACAAGACTGCATTAATAGTTCACACACAGCATGGGTTTGTTAAGGGGAAGTCTTGTCTGACCAATTTGATTGGTTACTACAATGTAGTTACAAACGAACTTGATACAAAAAATCATTTTGATATCATATACAGTACTTGGATTTCAGGGAAGCTTTTGATACAGTTGCACATGGAAGGTAAAAAAAAAAAAAAAAGGTAAACTGAAGCCATTATCAACCCACTGCAGGATGGAAGCTTCCTCAACAATTCATACTGACGGAAATGGACCATAATCTGCCACGCTGGTCCAGTGCGGGTTGACAGATCGACCGTATTTAGTAGTCAGAGGCTTGAACTCTGGCCTACTCAAAGAGCCTGTGCTATTGCACTCCCGCTCCTGACCACTCGGCTACGGAGCCGTTGGAAGACTACTGTACAAATTGGAGCAATATAGCATTAAGAGCAAGTTGCTACAATGGATAAAAGGGTGATTGAGTAGGAGAAGACAGAGTGATAATCAGTGGTCACTGCTCTTCATCGCCTAATGTTATTAGTGGAGTGCCCCAGGTTTTTGGTGTTAAGCCCATTGTTGTTCTCTGAATATATCAATGATATTGATGTATTCAGGGAACATCAGGCTTAATGTCCAAGTTTGCAGATGATACAAAGGTTGCCAGGGTTGTTAATGACAGTACACTACTAAAATAGGATCTAGAAAAGTTGGGCATATGGGCTAAGAAGCGGCAACTAAAGTTTAACATTGACAAATGCAAAGTACTGCATAATGAGTAGAAGCAACCCCAGATAAGCATATCAACTGTGTAGCACTACACTCATGTGGTAGAGAATGTAAAGACCTGGGGATAATTGTACAGTCAGGTATGAAATTTTTTGCACAGTGGAGACAGGCTGACGAGCAGGTCATGGGGTTTTGTCAGTGATATACAGGAATGTTGCTAGTACGGAAAAGGAGGTGATTATCTTTGTATAATCCACACCTTGAGTACTGTGTACAGGTCTGGAGACTTCATTTTAGGAAGGATTTTGAATTGAATTGCTAGAATGAATACAGAGAATGGCAACCTCTTAACCAAGAAAGGCTTAAGTTCTGCAAATTGTAGTGTCTGGAGACTAGTAACTTGCGAGGTTATCTGATTGAAGTGTATATGGCCTTGAATGGGTTGAGCAGGCTCAATGCTGATGGGATTCTTCCTCTTGCTCAGATTACGAACCTGAGGGGTTCATAATCCTAAATTCTAATTGAAGAAAAACAGTTGTAGAATAGATGTACAGAAATTTTCCTTTAGCCAGCAGGTAGTTGATTGCTGGAACAAACTTCCATCTGTCGTTATTGAAGTTGATAGCTTAACTAAATTCAAGGAGAAACTGGACAAATGTTTAGAGGTACTGGATGTGTGAAATGGGTTTTTTTTTTTTTTTTTTTGTTTTTTTTGGCTGATGTTGTATAAGCTTGCTTTCTTGCATCATATGCATCTACTAATGCTAAAACCTGATAAGATGGGCCAAACAACAAAAGTATCAACTTACCACTCTCTCTTCTAGGTAAACCATTATATCAAGTTTCATTCCACTTTCATTTTAGGCAGCACAATCTGGTCATCAAAAGAGATTTCGGTTGATTTTATACTGAGTTGGCTTTGCATTATCAGTACCCCCTTGTGTAGGAATGGACTAGTCTGTGAAGGTGGTGAAGATTCGAAGTTGGGGATGGCTGATATAAGACTGTAGTTC